>NC_073724.1:84871443-85174473 GCF_023634155.1 Falco peregrinus
AATATGTTAAGAACTGTAACATTTCAAAACATACATTATTGCATGATAAATATGTATGTATCTCAAAATCTGCCCTAGCCATGCCAAATTTTCTGTAGTTTGAGATGTCTTCAATTGAATATTTCAAGTATGTGACTATAATACTCATTATCTGCTTCCACATCAGTTTCAGTATGTTAATGTAATGCATGTTGTCTCCGTGTGAAGGTATATTCCAAATGAAAAGAGCTAGCTTTAGAAGTTTTGTAGGTTGTGGTATCTAACGCTGCTATGAGAATAATATATATAATTTGTATTTGTGTGTTGCTAGAAAAGGGTCTAAATACACTGTATGCGTAGTAAAAAAAGAGAGAAGGACTGTTCCTTAGTAGCCTAGTAGCCACCTGATCTATGGATAATTTAAAATGGAGTCGTATCCCAATTCAAGGAGAAAAAGTAAGGGAATACCTACCAGAAAAAACCAATAATTATTCCTAATCATCCTGTTGGGAATTCTGGGGAGCTAATAATCTGTTATTTTAGTTTGAGACTGGAATTCTAATCTAAGATAGGTAATACTAAACTATTTAGTATTTATTACTTAATTAACTATTTAGATTCCCAAATAGTTATTCTATCAGTCATAGAGGTTTAAAGAATAACTATTTGGGAAACTAAACATTAAAGTATTATAGCTGGGAATGCAAGTGGGTACGTGGCATGATTTAAACACCTGGGTGTTTAACTACCATTCTTATATTAAAAATTTTACTTCTACCAAATGTTCTGTGAGTATTTGCTTATTGCATAGCTCACCAGCTCATTCACTTATTTGCTTCTTTATAATTTCCATATTCATCACTACAGAACTTTACATTGTAGAAATCTAATGAAACAGGTTGTTAAATATAGTACTTTGAAAGAAACTCAGTAGCCAGGAAGAAAACTGCAGGGAAAAAAGGGAGAAGAGTTCTAATCAGCTCTGATAGAGCCTGACTAACATAGTAGTATATGTTGTACTTCATTTTGCACATAAATAGAATTCTAGCTTGTTCTGATGAAAATTCTTACATAGTTTTAATTTGTTTCCTTGGTTTAAAGGTCATTCAGACTTCTAATGTTACTATAGCAATCATTTCCAAACGAACTCAATATATTATTTTGTTCATATGTTGCTCAAGTTGTTTTGGAGTATTTATAAATTCTTAGAATATCACTGTATATGTATGTTCTACCATTACACAAAAAAAACCCCTGAACTTTGACTCTGTAGGAAGAAAGAGACAAAGGCTTCAATGCAGGCTGCATTGACTATAAGGCTTAAGGGAATTTCGATCACACTTTCACTAGGACTCTGCAGTACAACTCTGTTCTTCTGCCCTTGTTTTGTATCTGTCCAGCTTCCCAGAAGAATGAGTTTAAGTGAGAGTTGTTTGACTCTTTTAGATACTTAAGCAATTAACTTTAGAGTTGTCTCTCCTAACTCTATTTATTCTCACTGTGGAATTTCTGTTAATGAACACCAGAAGGAAGTTTCCTTTAAAATGCTGGCTCACAAAGATAATTTAACTGTTAGCACATTATCTTCTCATTGATGCTTTAACAAGAATTAAATGAAGTTTCATGTTCTGTGTGACAGGTGGGCCACAGGTTTTTTTCAACAAATCCATATATACCTTATTAGCAATCTTGCTGTACTACCTTGATTTTAAGTAAAACAAAATATGGAGAAATAATAAATTCACTTTTTCTCATGGTGGGTAGCTGTTCTTCCTTTCACTATACTTAAGAGTCAGAAAGCTTATGGATAGTTAAGAGTGTGTTTAATCTATTTCCCTTTCACACAGTGAGTTTGAGCATAGAGATACCATTCTTGATAGAGATTTCTAAGATAAAATTAGACAAATGCATCCAAATTGGACAAAAAGAACAGCACATTTGTTTCTTTTTTGCTTCTTTGTTCCTTTTATTTTGTTTCTTTGTATATGTTTGAACACCTATTACTGAATGGAGTCTCTTACTGTAGAAGATGACAGACAGCATTGATCTTGAGAATAAGAAAAGCTTAAGTGGCCTTTTGAAGTACCTTTATCATCCTGTGGTTTGCTTGGTATTTTGTTGTCTGTAGACTAAACAGTACAATTTATGTTTTCTGTCTGTTCTTGTACATTAAGATTTTTATTAGACTCTTGATATCTTAAACGGAACAAGTCAACGTCTTTCTTGTAGTTCAGTGTCTAACAAAGACCTGAAGTTGATGAATGGGAGAACTAAGGCATGATTTCACATATCTTAAAAGATGATGCTTTTGTTCATACCTCCTAGAAACAGCCTGACATTTTAACTTGCCTTGAGCAAGTCTCTGACACTTCTTTCTTTTGTTGTTATTAGAGTCATGACTTTTGCATTCTTCCAGTTTTCTTAAATCTCTTCTAAAAAAGTTACCAAGTATAGCTGCAATTTGCTTTGAGGTTACTTTAGTGCCCTGGGTCTGATTTTATCTGACTCAGATTTCTGTGGGGTTTCTTAGAAAATATCAGAGCTAGCTGTGCATCAGTGCTCTGTCACTGGTATTAATTATGTTCAAAATATAATTTTAGTGAACACTGAAGTAAAAGAAGTTATTAAACATTTCTGCTTTGGTGGCCTCATCCACTCAAAGCTTTCTTTCCCTTTTGAGTAATGAACTAAGTCTTTATTTGGTCTTCTTCTCCTTATCAGTATACTTAGGGTGATATTTTTTTTCTTCTTTTTCTTTCTTAGCTAGTTCTATCTCATTCTGTACACTGATAGTATTTTGTCCTTGCACAATTGCATTATTCTTTGTATATTCATCTTTAATAATTCTATCCAATTACTATGGTTTGTACTTTTCCTTTCTGAAGTCATAGAAGTCTTTGTGAATTAATCAAGTTGATTTCTTACTATCTTTTCTGTAATTTCTCTGCCTTGAGATAATGGGATTTTTTACTTTTATATTGCATTTTTAAAAACATGTCAGTATTTTTGAGCCTCCTTTCCCCTATTATTTCTTGCTATGGGAACTTTCTTCTGTGTAAAAATAACATGGGCAGTGTCTACAATGAAGCTAATAAACCTGTATTTATTTCTTCTTTTCTAAAGCATTTTTTTGACAATATAAAATATTTCTAGCATTAATCTGAATTAAAAAGTTGGTGTTCCAACTTATTTTTATTAGTAACACTAATCATTTCCCTCTTAAAGGTTGACTACAGTGCTATATCCTATGACTTAAAAATGTTCCCTTTTGAAAAGAAAAATAAAATCTTCTGGAGAAAGTTGTTTTGGTTTGGTTTTTTGTTGGGTTTTTTTTCCTTAATTACAGCTGAGAAAAGAGAATATATAGGTTGTCTGATACCAGTTCAGATTTCTGGAGTATGTCAAAAACCGTTCTCTGGTAAGATTTCTGGTTGATAAAATTTCACTTAAGCAGTTAAGATAAGTAGCTGTTCATACCATTTTTTTGGTCTTCAGATAGACCAGCATTGAAGATGGATAGCTGTCATGCTTTTACCCCAGCCACCAACTAAGCACCACGCTCACTTACTCTCTTTCTGTCCCACTGCCACCACCCCCACCAGCTGTTGGGATGGGGAGAAGAATCAAAAAAGGTAAAACCCATGGGCTGAGATAAGAATTGCTCATCACCTGCTGACCAATGCCAAGCCAGTCCCTACTCGGAGACTGGCATCCTCTGGCCAACTCCCCCCAGTTTATATACTGGGTATGACGTTCTGTGGTATGGGATATCCCTTTGGCTAGTTCAGGCCAGCTGTCCTGGCCCTGCTCCCTCCCGGCTTCTTGTGCCCCAGCTCACCGGCAGAGCCCAGGACAATGAAAAGCCCTCGCCTTAGGGTAAGCACTGCTCAGCAACAACCAAAACATCAGCGTGTTATCAATGTTATTCTCATACTAAATCCAAAACCACAGCGCTGTACCAGGTAATAGGAAGAAAATTAACTCTATCCCAGGCGAAACCAATACAATTTTATACTTTTAAATTATTTTTTAACGATTTCAAATAGCAAAAGTGAAAGAAAGATGCATTTTTAGTGGAATTTGGGAAACGCAGAACATTTTAGCTTATGAATCTGAGAACACTTGATAGTTAATGGTTAATGTGCACACCAAAAGACGCAGCTATCCTTGACTTTGACATATTATAAACTTACCTTTACTATGCTCTTCAGCATATCAAATTCAACATTTTTATTGAATATACCTAAGAACTTCCCCATCTGTACATTTCTTCTACTTTATCAGACTTACTGTTCTATGTATTCTAGCATATGTGCAGTACATTGATGGAAGTTGTTTGCCAGTTATTTTTCTGAGCTATAGGTAATCCTCTGATGCTATAGAATAAGTTTAGTGATGACATATTGGTCTCATTCTGAGTGGAAAGTATTGGAATATGTTATGCAATAACTACACAATAATTTCATTAGAGATGAAGATGTAATATTTTCCATTAAAGTTACCATATGAGAGTTTGGTAAATGAGTAACTAACTTTACAGCCACAGCAGCTGACCAGCATTAACACTATGTTCTTCATCTTCACCATGTGGAAAATGATTCTACCATTCAAGAAAAAGTCTGTAGGTTGTTTCTAGAGCTTCAATGCTAGAAAAAATTGCTTTTCAAATATTTAAAAGAATATAAAAATAACACTGCAAACAAGTTCTGCCATGGAATTAAGTAGTTATTTTGCCAAAGAGGTTACATAGACGTATTGTAGGTGTCACATTCATGATGAATCCTTCATAATCAGTTACAAGGGAAAAGAAGCCTCTTTGAGGATTGTGTTGCCAACATGTAATTGGGAAGAAAAGCAGCCAGGTGACAAACTAAATACATCTAATATCACATCAGTCAAATTAAAATTGTTTTCTACTTGCTGAAAGTTTATAGCCTGGAAAACCACAGTACAAGGTTTAGCAGCAGCAGCGTAGGTCAGGAGATGTTGAATGCAGCCTGCATTCAAGGAGATTGATATAAATTTAGCTAGACAGAGAGGAACTTGCTAAATAGAAGAGAATATGTTTGTCTGTTCATTGAAAAGATCTTTTTATTTGAACAAAAGAAGTTTAATTCCTTATTTTAGGAAGGTTAAAAATGAATTTAAAAAATACCATTGTTCCTCTTTCCAAGTACTCTATTATCTTTTTTTTCTCCTTTTTGTTGATTAAGCCTCATTGGACTTTTCCCAATTATATTATGTAAATATTATTTTTGAATCCTTGTAATGCACTTGATAAATCTTTCTTTGGAAGAATAAGTTAGGTAAAAGGTGAAATGCCTTTTCATAACTGAGTTTAGATTGCCAGCTGGGATTTTGTAAAATCACTGTTTCAAAATACTGGCATAGATTATTAACAAAACTTGTGTTGGCATTTGTGGTGGGTTCACCTTGGCTGGATGCCAGATGCCCACCAAGCTGCTTTATCACTCCACTTCTCAGCCAAATGGGGGAGGGGGAAGAAAATAACATGAAAAAAACTCTATGGGTCAAGATAAAGGCAGTTTAGTGAAAGAAATAGCAAAAGTTGCTTGTGAAAGCAAAGGTAAACAAAAGACGTTATTCTCTACATCCCATCAGCAGGCAATGCTCATCCACTTCCTGGGAAGCAGGGCTTCAGTATGTGTGATGGTTGATGTCATTAAATAACAAATGCCCCCCCTTCCTCCTCCTTTATCCCAGCTTTTATATCTGAGCAGACATCATATGGTATGGCATATCCCATTGGTGACTTTGGGTCAGCTGTCCTGGCTATCTTCCCTTCCAAGATCTTGCCCACCACCAGCCTACTGGGGAAGGGGAGAAAGTTGGAAAGACAGGTTTGATGCTGTGCGAGCACTGTTCAGCAGTAGCCAAAACACTGGTGTGTTATCACCACCCTTCTAGCTACCAATACAAGTGCAGCACTACTAATGTTGAGAGGCTCATCCAGACCCAATACAGCATTGGGTAGTACATTTAGTTGTACTAAAGCCTGTTGAGTCAGAAAAGCTGAATGTAATCTATGTGCACACATAATATCTGTGTGTACACAAAATGTGTATAGATGTTATTGTTTTTATATATATGTACATATATATTTGTTAGTGTCAGGCATTCATTTTTCAATAGTACCAAAGTTGTGGGTTTGAAGAATAAGAGTAGTGACAAATATTCTCTGTAACAGTTACTTTTCAATGTAGATATGGTTTTTGTTACTTTTATTTTTCAAATTTAGGAAAACAATTTGATAATTTTTTCTTAAGGAATGAAAAAAAAATGTGAAATTTTTCACTTTTGGATGATAAACACGCTGAATTTTGTACCTAAATCACTCAATAGAATTCAGAGCAGGTCAGTTATGTCTGAAATTCATTGACTTTAGATTGATCTGGATAAAATAATGTAGTCAAAAAGTATTTCACAAATAATTGCTACCATCAAACAGTATTTTAGGTAACAGTTATCCTCTTTTTTGACTTGCTAAAGAGTTAAGTAGAAAATGAAGGCTTTTAATGAAATGTTACTGAATATATCTAGAAAATAGTTGCATATTATGAAAATGATCCTGTTACTGATTAGTATTTAGTATTGTTCATATTTTTGTTTCATATTTTCCTAAGCTCATTTTTATGCATATTCACAGTGCTAGTTCATTTACAAGCAATAATCATTTTTTAAGCTTTGAATATCAGTTTCCCCTTGTGACAGTTTCACCAGAAGAGAAGCTCACTTTGCAAAGTCTAATTACAGTAAAATCCTGTTTCCCTTAGCCTTGTTATTGGCAAGAATTTTGGCCATGGTGGAATTATGCTTGTGGCAAAGTTGTAACATAAAAGCCACAAACCCAAAAACTTAAAGATTTGGGTTTAAGGGTTAAGGTAAAATCATGTATTAGGCATTACCAGATTATTTTTCAGCAAGCACAGAAATACCCTGAATTATTATAACGTGAAATTCTAGCTATTTGCAATAAGAATGTAAATAACATGGCACAAAGCTGTATTTATAATGACTAATAAAATCTGTTATATTGCAATCAGAGTGATGCCAGGCAACAGGGCAATTCATTAGGAGAAAAACAGTTAATGAACAGCTAAAGCATGCCAGTTTGGACCTTTTCCTGTTTAACTTCAAAATATATACTCTGGGTTTGGTCTACTATGCTAAATAATTCTTTCTAAGGAAAAGTAGGAAGTAAGGAAGGTTATAGTTGCCTGCTGATTTCCGCTAACTCACAAAAATGCATAAAGGAGATGTCATTTTTAGCTTTGTTATGGATAGATAAATCTGCTTGCCATGTTACGCTTGTTAAACATACTGTACTTGTGATTTGTTGCAATGAGATGTTGATTCAGCACAGCATATAAGCACATATGTAAGTCCCTCCTGACCTCAAGCACCTCTATTTAAATTCACTGTTCAACTAAACTAGATCAGGGAGTCAGTAATGTAAATCAGGCAATCTGGACTTAAATTATATGCTTCTAAGCTACAGCTTCTGTAATATTTACTGACATATATCTAAAAAAACCCTAGAGATGAAATTTGTGATTGATTTTTCTTTCCGTTTCCATATTTTTAAGACATGATCACAAGAAATAGAAATTATGAAAGCTGTATTTAATTTCTTTTTCTCTTTTGTACAAGCAAGATATATAGGAAAAGGAGGTGAGTGTCACAGAAACTAAATGATAAGCTTTAGAATTTTGAAGACAGGCTTCATCTGTTATTTCACGGTGGAAATAGCGAAACCAATATGAAAAATAATACTTTAAGAAACTGAGTTCACTGGTATAAAATATTCTTTTCCAAAGCCCCCTTCTTCCTAAAGAAGGAATTCAGAGAAATACAAGTACTTTCAAAGCAACTTGTTTTATTTCTTTTTTCCATCAGCATTTTGCACAAAGTTATTTTACCCAGTGCAAACTGTAAATGTCATTAATTCTAAGCATTAAAAATATTAGATACTGAAATATTAATGTGATTTTATTTGTATTTGCCATACATCATCATTTCCTGTATGTTTTCATTGAATCACATTTCAAGAAATGTAACTTATTAAAAGCTGAAACAGATTTAGCTATTAAAGCTGTGCTACCAAAGCTCATATTTTCACAAAAACTAGTAAGGTAACAGTTGCAGGGTTTGGCTACAGAGCATACCAAAGGCAACTTGAGTGGTATGAAAACCAGGTACTTTACAGGACATTTCCACTTACACTGGATTGCAGCAAAATTCTGATTAGGTTCCAGTCTGATAGGCTGCATGAGGTAATCACTTTGCTAGTAATATGTTTTATGTTTTTACAAACACATTCATGTTAAAATAAAAATACAGGAAACATGCAGCCAAGTAAAAATAATGCATTAAAAGAATGAAGAGATTTGAGCTGCTGTAGTGAATTACAGGTGCTGGGATAGGGATAGATGGTAGAATTTTGGCTGGTGGCTGCAATTTCAAGCAGCAGTTGTTCATGCAGCAGAGCAAAGGTTTAGCCTCGGAGTTGGGCTGTTACCACCCCAATGTTAATGTCATTCTCTAAAATCTGATCAGACCTTGCAAAAAATATCTCCTCATATTGTAACACCACTTGTATAGATGGACCAAAGTCGGTGTTAAAAGTCTTAAAGAAAAGCTTTATGGAATCTATACTGAGATTTCTCATCTATGGGATGATGTTTGCTGTGTGATATATTGGATTTGCAGGGCAAGGTTTTCGTAGTGGGGGGGCTACAGGGGAGGCTTCTGTGAGAAGCTGCGAGAAGCTTCCCCATGTCCAATGGAGCCAGTGCCAGCTAACTCCAAGATGGACCAACCCACTGCTTACCAAGGCCAAGCCCACCAGCAATGGTGGTAGTGCCTGGACAGGAGTGATAATACGTGAGAGGCCCATCCGCGCAGCCGCCATGGCAGCGCAGGAGGGGCAGGGGGCTCCAGGCCCGGAGCAGAGGTTCCCCCCAGCCCGCGGTGAAGCCCACGCTGAGGCAGGCTGTCCCCCTCAGCCCGGGGAGGCCCACGGAGGAGCAGATCCCCACCGGCAGCCCCTGGAGGCCCCACGCCGGAGCAGGTGGGTGCCCGAGGGAGGCTGTGACCCGTGGGCAGCCCACGCTGGAGCAGCTCCTGGCAGGGCCTGTGGCCCCGCGGGGAGAGGAGCCCGGGCTGGGGCAGGTTTGCTGGCGGGGCTGGGGACCCCGGGGGGACCCAGGCTGGAGCCGGCTGTGCCTGAAGGACGGCACCCGTGGGGGGACCCGGCTGGGGCAGGGGAGGGGTGTGAGGAGCCAGCCCTGAGCAGCCCCATTCCCCGGCCCCCGTGCTGCTGGTGGGGAGCGGGGAGAGAGATCAGGAGTGAAGTTGAGCCCGGGAGCAAGGGAAGAGTTGTGGGGGAAGGTGTTTTTAAGATTTGGTTTTATTTCTCATTTTCCTGCTCTCGTTGGATTGGTAATAAATTAAATTAATTTCGCCAAGTTGAGTCTGTTTTGTCTGTGACGGTAACTGCTAAGCGATGTCTTCCTGCCCTTATCTCGACCCATGAGCCTTTCGATATATTTTCTTTCCCCTGCCCAGCTGAGGAGGGGAGTTGTAGAGTGGCTTTGGTGGGCACCTGGCATCCAGCCAGGGTCAACCCCCCACCCCAATATGGGAACATCACTATATAAGAATATCATTCCTCTGCTTAGTGGTATGAAGTCTATGTGCTATCTACAGGTGCTTTCCCAAGTTTAGGATTCAGAAGATGCCTTCTCAGTGTAGCTTTATTTTACAATTCCTTTAAGGCAGGGGTCCTCAAACTTTTTAACCAGGGGGCCGGCGCACGGATGAAGTGGCAGGCAGTCATCTGCGGCTGCTTGGTTTCCCTCCCAACCCCCGGCGGGGGGGGGGGGGGGGAGGGGCGGGGGGGTTCTGTAAATACCGAGGGCCGGATTGAGGACCCTGGGGGGCTGTATCCAGCCTGCGGGCCGTAGTTTGAGGACCCCTGCTTTAAGGTATTTACACCTAAAATTGCTTAACTCCCAATTATTCTGTATCATTTCCAGTCCTTAATTAGCAAGCCTTTCCTCAGTGAATGCACCTGTACAGACTCTTAAGAGGGATGGGAGATAATTGTCTACACCCATTTCCAATTTCAAATGCTGCAGGTGATTCTTAACTGTAACATATCTAGGGGACAGATGAAATGTAAGTGTTTGTTTCTTTGAAAGTAAATCTTCATATCTACTGCCTATTACAGAGTACTTTGGGAACTTATTTGTAGTGAATGATTACATCAACACACATGAAGCGATCTTATCTTCATGCCATTTGAAGGACAAACTTGTTTCTTAATCATGGTGCATTTGTATGAATGTCTAAAGAAAAATCTCATATTTCAGATTGATTCCAGTATGGATAGACAGCAAAACTATAGTTTGCTTCTACAGGAGAGGGGAATAAAAGAAGGATAAAATGACCTGACTGCTGTATTTCCACCTCTTTTTCTAGACAAAGCAGGATCTTACAGTTATATGAGACTGCTGTTCAAGAAAAGGCCCTTTTCTTGTTGTCCAATTAACTGAAAATTCAAAACTTCTTGGTAACTACAGTTCATTTATGATCTTGTTCTATTTCTGTGATACACAAGTAGGTGTATTTATGAAATACTCTGTCAGATTTATTGCTAATTGTCCATGGCTATTTTTGGTAAATATGTTCAAATTCTGCCTCAGATGAGTAAATAATTTGTGTTACATGCATTGTTCAAAGTAGGTCATTATAATTTCCACAGATTGCAAGTCAGCCAGGTTTATTACAGCTTAAGACAGGTTGCTAGCAAGGAATTTCTTCCCAGTGCATGGTAAGGTAGAGCTTCTGTAAGTCTAGTTCTACAGAAATATGTATGGTCTGTTACATGCACATCAGCCTGCTAGAGCAGAGATGCTTATGCTTTCACAGAAGCAACTTTTTAGTAAGTCATACTCACTTTTGTGCTTAAATCAGAAATCCACAGTTGTGGTTTAACCCCAGCCGGCAACCCAGCCCCACGCAGCCACTTGCTCACTCCCCCCTCACCCAGAGGGATGGGGAGAAGAATCAGAAAGGAATGTAAAACTTGAGGGTTCAGATAAGAACAATTTAACAGGTAAAGCAAAAGCTGTGCATGCAGGCAAAGCAAAACAAGGAATTCATTCACTGCTTCCCATGGGCAGGCAGGTGTTTGGCCATCCCCAGGAAAGCCGGGCTCCATCATGCATAACGGTTACTTGGGAAGATAAATGCCATGATGCCAGATGTCCCCCCCTTCCTTCTTCTTCCCCCAGTTAATATACTCAGCATGACATCATATGGTATGGAATACCTCTTTGGCTAGTTCAGGTCACCTGTCCTGGCTGTGTCCCCTCCCAATTTCCCGTGTCCCTCCAGCCCTCTCGCTGGCAGGGCCCAAGGAACTGAAAAGTCCTTGACTGAGTATAAGCATCACCCAGCGACAACCAAAACCATCAGTATGCTAGCAGCATTGTTCTCACACCAAATCCAAAACACAGTACTGTACTAGCTACTAAGAAGAAAACTAACTCTATCCCAGCTCAAACCAGGACATTCAGTCTTCCACAATCATGCTGCAAGTTGTGACGCCTTCAATGACCAGCAAATCCTGACATGCTATATAGTTTTTCATACTAGTAATAACTTCATTTGTTACCACTTACGTTATGCCTGCTATCCAAAATGCCTGTCACCTTTACAGTCATCTAGTTGTTCATTCTCCATCATCTCTTTTCCCTTAGGCTATACAAGATGTTCTTATTATTTAATTTCTGCTTTTCTGCCATAAGTCAGCCTTCCAAAATGTTAGCATATGTTTGTAATGGGGGCTTTCATGGTCACTGTCCTTGTTGAAAACCTGTGATCTACTAGGTTAGATCTTAGCGTGTCTGTAATTGTTGAGTTCTTTCAAATGTTTTTATTAGCAGACCAATTCTAAGTGAGAAATCTGATTTCAGTGTTTATTGTAGTGAGAAAAAAACCCCACAACTCTTGGAATACCTGAAGGATGCAGTATGCGCATTAGCTTGGGCTGAGTTGCACATCATGTAGTCTTTCAGTCAAATGCAGGAATAGCTCATTCAGCTATGTTTTGAAGTGCTACATGGTAAATATAATACACCAAAGGGAACACTTCCTACACCAACTTTCTCAACTTAGTGACTAAATGAAGGAGATTCCACTCTCTCTAGGCTAAGGAAGGCTAAGTTTAATCTGACTTATTGTCCCAAATAATATGATTTTCTGCAATTTTCACAAATTATAAAATTACCTTTTAAAATTAGTTCTTTTTGGTTTTAATATAGTTTTAAAGAAATGTTTTAGATGTTCAAAAATTTGAAGGCAACACTGTGTAATGCAGTGTGGCAGAGCAAAACCTCTATTGAAATGGTAGACTTGGACATAAAGTTTCTCTGGTATCGCTGTGAAGAATGACAGTATTTAAAGTAAGCAGGGCTGCTAAACTAGATGGCTTCCCTGGTTGTGTTTCAGAAACAACTACAAGTTGGGATGAAATGATACTTAACAGCATTTAGAAGATGCCAACTAATTACCTGAAGAAACATTTTTGTTCCTAAGAGATTGTATTAGCTGATCTAATACAAGAAAATAATAATGCAGAATGACATGTGTTTAGCAGATTTTCCTTTTTCTTAACCCTGCTTGAGGAAAATAATCTCTTTTCTGTAGAACACTTTTCTGTAATATTTTATTTAATGTCATAGGGAAATAAATTTTATTTTCAATTGCAATCAACACAGTACTTTTAAATAATCAGTGATAGCTAATAGGTGATGACCATTCCCATTATGTTTTAAAGCAACTCCAGAAGTACCTTCTTATGATTCTGTCATCTTCTAAAATCTTCTTTACATACCAAGCTTTCATTTATTCTTTGTGTTGCAGAAACCATAAGACTTATTCAGTAGCACTTAACTTTAACAGTTCTTCTTCATCTGAGTCAGTATGATTTACAGAAATTAGCTCTTAAGCCTTTTCTTCTTTTGAAAATGGAGAGAAAAAGTGAGTATTCAAGAAAAGAAACAAGTCATATAGGAAAAAATAAAAAACCACAAGAGAAATAAAATGCTCTGTGAGCTTTATTGTTCATGAAGCCTGGGTACGACACATTTGTGTCCCTTAGTTGGTAGACTGTTTAAATTGAATTTTACTTACTACTCTATACAGACTAATCATACTGTCCTGCACGAACATTTTTTGTGTTTGACTGCTGAATTCAGCTGATGTGATTAAATGCCACCAAGGCTGAATTTTGAAGTTTGACTCTTTATATCTAACAGCACATTTTTCGAAAAATTTTATGATCCAACTTAACAACTATATCTCACTTTGAAGCTGAGTTTGAACCAGATGACCTTGAGAGAGGTCTCCTACAACATAAATTATTCTATTACCTAAGACAACTATGCCTCTGAATTACTAAATCTTGTAGAATTAAAACACATAAGCAAATTTTAAAGTTACTAGACATGCAAATGTCTCAAATGTAAAGGATTTCTTTCCATCGGAAAGTATGTAAAAAGTTCTGTTCATTAATTTTTAGTAATATTTTCATATTCATATAGAAAATCAGCAGCTTCATGATTAACATAGAGAGACATTTTGTCTTGCATTCCTCAGGTTCAGGTTTTAATGAGACACCAGACATTTCAGAGAAGCGTGTCAGGAATTTTTTTAGGGCACCTCTTCTACACTACCGAAGTCTTCTGTACTTCTGTTTCATATCAGCAGCAGCCTTGATATTTCTTTGTACCCTTTTTATTGGGGGAACCTGAAGCTTAAAAAGTTTATTTATTTTGTTCCAATTTACTTCCTTTGTAGGGTGGTAAACTAAAGTATATATTCTTTGAACTTGATTGTGATTTCATTGGTCATGTAACTAAGACACTATCTTCACATGTCTCTCCAAAATCTCACTGGAAAGTTATTTATTGGCAAATCCTCTAATCCTAAATTTTATTCTGTGATGATTAAGCAGAATCTGTTTACCATCACAGCAAGATGAGCAGTTCTGCAAATTGTACTACTGTGTTTTACCTGTTGAGGATTCACTTGTATAGCTTCAACAGATCAGAAATTTGATCGCAAAATTGAGTGGCTCTGGCCACAAGAGATGTTCCCTAAAGTACATATTGTGGTAGTTACAAGTTTTATCTCATAACTTTCTCCCCCCCTAGTAATAATAAGCATCTCAAGTAATAAAGTTGGAAAAAATGCTTTGCATTGATGGAATTAAGCTTACCATAAATTGAGTAGCCTTCCTTGTCACATTCATATTAGAAAAACAAAAAAACCACCGTAGAAAATTCAATTTAGCATTACAGAGATTACTGCAGTATAACAGCCCTTTATCTGTAGTAGTGTATAAAAGCACTTCTAACAGTGCATCAATTTTCACAGCCATTTAGTAGATTAGAAAGCAATTGTAAACAGAGTAAAACCCACATTAACTCCTGTCAACAGCCCGCCTTTTTCTCAGTTATGGATTTGTTTGAAATAACAGTGAAGTCTAAAGTGATTGCATCAACATCACAGATTGTATTATAAATATGAATGAACCCATTGTAATGGACTGCATAGTAATATATGGCAGGCATTTGTCCTCCCCATCAAAGTAACAGCTTTTATAAAGGAAGAATAGCTGTGACATAAGGAAACCTGTAACTCTACAAGAAATTATTCCTCCTGTTTTCAAACAGTAACTGCATCAAGCGACACGTTTTTAAACTGCCCCTAATTCTATACTATAGTAATGCACCATTAATAAGTGTCTTGTATTTCTTTTAACTGAAATTGGCTGAAACATATATATATATAAAAAATCAGGTATTTTTAAATGAACAGTTATTTAAACAATATTACTGTTGTTTTGGGGAAAAGAAAGCAAGCAGTTATGCATGGTTTTGTTTACTTTGGAAAATTATCTTTTCCTATTACTGATTAAAAGCAATAAATGGAGGAAGAATGAAAAGAATACTGCGTTTTTTTCTGAATAGGAAGTCATCAGGTTGCACAGTGATAATCACAATAAACTGATTTATGGTCAGTGAGGAAAGTTGATCTTCAAAGAACTGAAGATTCCTCATATACAGTATCATCCAGAGTAGGGTGTGTTTTGCATTTTTTTCATTTCTCCAGAGGGTTATTTTCCACAAGAAGATGTCTAATGTCTTTAACACTGGACACTAGACATTTCCCAGTGCCTGTTTCTAAAAGGTGTACTAGTGCATATCTTTTTAATTGCTTCTGTCTATTAGAGTATTCCTTGTAGTCTTAAATAAGGACAATTTCTCTCCTACTACTGAATTGCTTTTGTTAGAAAACTCTGGCCACCAGTGAATTATGATACAGCTACCACAGTCTTACTTGCAACGGTAAGATATTTATATAAACCTATATACTGTACACCTACTATAAATAACTGTTTCTCTGTAGTAAAAAGAACAATGCTGTATATTTGATTTCCAAATTATCAAACAGGGTATTAAACACTGAAGAACAAGTTTTCAAATGTGGATAAATGTAATGTTTCTTATTCATGGGAGTAAAACCTATCAGTAAAGTAGTTATAAGGATAAAGGTATGATTTCCTTTATATTGTGAAGATTAAACATGACAATATTTATCTTCAATCAGCTGTTGTATTTCATTGTTATTTTTTAAAATATGGTAATTATTCAATGAAACATTTTATATTAAGACTTTTTTTAATAAAGACTTTAGAGTTTGTCTTAGAAAGCTAATGATTTTCTCCACAGGTTTCATATATTGTCTTTGATAACCTATGTAAAATTGTAGCTTCTAACCTTCAAATATTTACATTTAAACAAAAACAGTTACAGGAATGGTGATTTCACATTAATGAACATTCTGCTTTACCCTGTAATAGCTTTTATATATATATATATATATATATATATAAGTAAATATTGCAAGAAGATATAATTAATGTATTTTTGAGGGTAAGATACTTAACTGATGCTATATCTAGATTTAGATTATTTCAAGCAAAAAAACCCCACAAAAATAAAAATCTCATGCTTTGATAATAATAAAGGACATTTAGTTAGACTTAGAGAAGCAATATGAAACATCAGTGAAAAAATATACAATATCAAACAGATTTTTTTATAGTCATGTCATTTCTTCATTTCTATTTTATCTACAATGTTTTTTCAAACCTAGAAAATGCATGTGATTGTGTGCTTTCTGAAACTGGACCCAGCAGTCTATTGTAATGTTACTTCTTAGTGTTAAATGGTCCTATTTAGTGGGTTAAATATCTCCAAGTCAAGTAAGTCTGCACAAAGTATTTTCAAGTTGCTTTATCATTTAATGCAGATTCATATATAGTCATTGGTTTATATAAATATATGTAATTAACTGTATCTCACAGCAATTTTATTATCATTACGTATCTTACTAATCTGTAATTTTAAAGAAGCCTTAAACACCATTTAAAACCAAGTGAAACTACAAATGAAAACAGTTGGTTGAAACTAGAACTTGGTAAAGGCTCCAGGGTTAGAAGGCAAGCCATCCTCTCATTATGGCCTGATTTAGAATGAAATCTTCACAAAAAAGAATGGCAGTTGAAACTGGTCTGTTCTTACTGAACTAACACAAGAAGTACAGTCTCCTAATAACATTCACGTTGCCCTTAAAGCAGTCAAGAATTACTGTTCTCTAAATAGGAGAAATGTCTTCCCATGGCAGTCCAGTCCAGTCTTCCCAGTCCAAGATTTACCAGTGTTTGTGGCAGGGAAGTTGTGTCAGCACATCCTCTGCAGCCAATCAGCTATCATCCACAATGCTACTCTCCATGGTGTCTGTCTGTCAGATACTACTTTTAGCTACTTCAGCCCACTTCTCTATCCAACTTACACCACTTCTGTTTGAAAAAAAACCATTTTTTAAAGAATATCAATGCCATTCAAAGCTGGCAGTTCTCAGGCAGATAGTTCACAGTCTGATGTATATATATTCTGATTAATTACATGGCACCTGATTTGCTTGCCCTCGCTATAAATAAAACTAATCTAAGCTAGACTCTCTCTAATCGAAAGAAGGCAATAGATATCTAAAGTATGTGCTTTTAATTGTGCATTGAAGATTGTCTTTTTCCCTTGACTTGTCCCTTGACAGTGCAATCTCTGCGTCATTATTGTCCTGCAGAGTCAGGCATAATGATTCTGCACCAGGGCTACCATAGTCTGCGACAATTTTATTTTAGTGAAATACAGTACTGGTGGGTGCATAGGATCTGTAGACAACATCCCACACTTTGTGTTACACTCAAAAAATATGTAGTTTTTGTAGTTAGTACAGTACAAAACAACCTCAGCCACCTACAAATACTTTATGTACTTGCCTATAAAAAAAAAAAAAAAGTGTCTCCTAAATTTTAAATACATTTCAGCTGGATCTTTGTGTATCACCATCATTTCTACATGCATGAAAGAATATGGAGCTGGGCATAATCTGATGAGAGAAATGGCATTCTATTTTTAATTCTGAAGGGCATAGATCATTTGGATTTGTTTCTGAATGAAAGATGTTAAAGTCTAGTAAATATAATGAAAAGACTAATCAGAACAGTCTTTTCAAAAGATTGAGTCCTAGGTAATTGCATGTGTTTGTTTCACACCAAAAATACCTTTCTGTGTTAGTTTTTTATTATCATTCTTGCATTTCCCATGTTGAAACCTTAATGCTTTTCTTTACTAATTCTTTAGCTTTATGTTTTATGGAATAATTCAAATTTAGCTTCATATTTAGTATGTTTACAAGTAAGAGACCAATAATCTTTCATATATGCATAAAATATGATTATTAAGATCCAGTGAAAATACTTTGTTTACTGCTTATTTTGAATGGCAATGAGACTATATGAATTAAAGTAGTGTTGAATAACAGGTGCTGTTACAGCTTTTATCACTGCATACTATTTCTATCCTTTTTTTTTTAACTTGCTGCATATTGTACATAAGCACTGTTATGGGATTATTACTTTTTTTGAGAGAGTTCATAAAATATTTTCACGGGACTCAAATCAGTTTTCCTTTAATTCTTTCATCTACTCAACTAGCTATCTTAACAAAAAATCAAACACACAGGACTCAGTAATATCTAAAAAACATAGAGCTGCCTTGCCATACAAAGCATCACATTTATATCTTCATCCCTAAAGACTAAACTTGAACACTTAGTCCTTGGGGGATGTGAGATTCTTAAGTTTGAATGTACACTATTGGAGTTTTGCATGACCAGGACTAAATCGAAGCCAACTCCAGCATAAAGCTGTGATGATTTTCATGTGAGGGTTAGGATTACATATACCAGTACAGAAGTAGGAATAATTTGTTTTATAGGCTGAATTTAAATATGTTCCAAGCTGGTCAGAAACTTGCAAAGCTGCACAGAAGTATGGCTGTCACCAATCTGTAAGAGATATGAGCCTAAGCAACCATAAGATCTAGGTCTGCTCAAGAAAAAAGTTTGTGAACATGGAGGATTTTTAAAAAGGAAAAAGTTGTGATAGCTAATTAATGGCTGAGCAGCATAATTAACAATGGCAACTTTCACATCTACAGTTCTTGTCTGTATGTTATATACAAAACAGAATTCCCCTGTTTATATCCAAACTGTTCTCTGTAGCACCCAGAATATAATTTATTTCAATTCTTTATGCAGCCAGAAGAAGCTTTGTGAAATTTTATAGTTTGTGTTAAATAAATTGTAAGGCTGATACCCTTAATGTCCTATCAGGCCTTAAAGTCACCTAATCTGCACCCAGTCCCCTTGCTCATAGAGAATGTATGATCTCTACAATCTGCTGTCACTGTTAAGACTAGGAAGTCCACCTTGTGTTCAGACTTTGCTGCAGTCAAAAGTTAGAAGCTTCCAGATACAGAAGTTACCTTTAGATGTCTGGAGTGCAGGCATTCACATCTCAGCTAGTTACCATAAGCTCTCTTTACGTGTTTAAAGTATCTACACTAGGGTGAAATGAAGTGCAGTTTAGAAGTGCTTGTTTCTCCTCATTGACTGTGAAGCAAGCCTAAGGCAACCAGCACAAATTCATTCAGTCCAGTGAATCTCACATTAGGATCAACAGCCTTTGGTCAGACACAAGGACACACAAGACTAAGCATGCTCCGGTTTCAGATGATTTTATACAACACTGAAGAAAAGAGCTGGTTTTGTTTCCGTAGCTGCAATACGTAGGTACCCATAGTCCTCAAATTATACGTTTTTCACAGTTGTAGTTATAATAAGGCCAGCTGGATTTCTGGTTTCTGTTTTGAAATTTAACTGAGAATATTTTAGAGTATTCATTACCACACACACACACACAAAAAAAAAAAAAGTTTGTTAATTTAAAGGGATACATACCAAAACAACTGTAATCAAACTTTTGGTTTAAGCTGTATACTCTTAGATAACAAAAGCATTAAATTTATACATCACTTCAGCTTATTGAAACTGTCCTGATTTTAAGCTTAACTTACAGAAAAAGATGCGTGGTTAGTAAGCTTAGAAAAAGCAAGATTTCAGATAAATTCTTGATTGCAATAACTGGATTCTTAGAGTATATTCTCTCTTCCCCACTCCCCTATTGTTTTTCTCAGTTTATATGTTTGTGGAGTAAAAATGCATAAATAGCTGGCCTACTAGTTTTGCTCCAAGATTTTTACAAATGTCTTTGGAGTCTGCTGAATTGTCATTCTTAACATTGCTAGCTAATGTTGAGAATCTAGATTTGTAAGTGATATTATTTTATTACCCCCAAAAATGAAAATTATATTTCTTCTATAGGATGTTACTTTGAAATGAATACTAACATGCTTGAGATTTGCATTTTAATAAATTCTGCTTAGAACACTCTGAGCTGCTGAATATTGGGAGATTTTTCGATAGCATTTGTTTTCCTTCTTAGTATTTAAAGCTATTTGGGTAGAGCATTACTCTTTTGAAATGAGCACTAATGAAGATGCTATAAAGACTTGAGAATATAACTAGCATATTTAGTGTGAGTGAGTAACTTAATTGATCAGCTAGCAATGTGTTTACAGAACATATTCATTCTAGAAAGAATTATTGTGTTATGTTTCCTAAAAGGTGTTTTTAGCATCCCTTTAGAACATGGTGGGAGAAAAAGAGTATGTTTTTTTAGAATTGTGCAATGATCATGCCTATATATGACATGGGAGTAACCTATGGACATCCTGGTCTGTATGAATTTGTGTACATGTAAAGTGTATTCTTACCTTGTATTCCAAAAAATCTTTTCAGGTATTCTCAGTGGTCTTAAATTTTTGAAGGGTAGCCACAGATCTTCTAATTGGCTGTCTTCCAGTATCTTCACTTACATGGGGGATAACAGGGGGAAGAAAAATGAGTGAGGAGATTTCTGAATTTATACTTCTGAGCAATCAAGTGGTTTCCATCACAGACTAACTGGTTCTGGAAATAGATTGGTTTATGGTTTTTTTTGTCTACACAGAATAGTCATCTGTAATCAGTGATTCCACACAATTGGCAAAGCTCACTCAAAAAGCAGGTTGAAAAGTACAGAGCGCAAAGAATGTTTCTGCCATGAGCAAGATTTGGTGACGGCTGGTTTAAAGGCAGTTCAAGTGTGACTGCACATTTACATGTGAGAAGGAAATGCAGAATACATTGCTTGGATGTGATCACAGAGTATGTGCTTGGAGCTAAGGTTTAGGCTTGTAGAGAGGTATATGCTAATATGAATTGGTACAGTAAAAAGCTGAACAAAAGCGTAAAGAAAAAACCATGGAATTGTGTTGAAGTCTGCCTTGAAAGTCTTTAAGTCTGTCATGTGAACAGCTTTCGTCAAATTTAGATGTACAATGGCAGCTGAGTTGTGTCAACATCTACAGTTTTACTGGGTGTGCCTGGGGTGGAGTTAGCTTTCTCCGTGGCAGCTGGGACACTGTTGTGCTTTGTAGTAGTGACTAAACCAGTGGTGATACCACACCAGTGTTTTGGCTATTGCTGAGCAGTGCTTGCACAGCATCCAGGCTTTTTCTCCCTCTGTCCTGAAAACACACAGAGCAAGAGGTTGGGAGGTGACATATCTGGCACAGCTGACCCAAACTGAAACTCTGTACCTTATGATGTCATGCTGAACAATGAAAAGTCAGGGAAAAGAAGACCAAAGGGGAATGTTTGTGGTTATGGCATTTGTCTTCCAAAGTAACTGAGGCCCTACGTTCCAGGAGGTGGCTGGGCATCTGCCTGCCAATGGAAAACAGTGAATGAACTCCTTATTTTGCTTTCCTAGCATGCACAGCTTCTGCTATTTGTATTAAACTGTCATTATCTCTATCCACAAGTCTTCTTACCTTCCTTCTATTTTCTCCTCACCCCATGGAAAAGGGGAGTGAGCAAGAGGCTGGATGAATGTTTGGCTGTTTGCCAGGGTCAACCCACCACAACAGTAATTCTTTTTTATTGTATTACACTACAACCTTAAAGATATTTTGAAAGGATTACGTTTTCCAGCTTCCTTCAGAAAGTCAGTTCACAGGTTTTATGCTTTAATGTGTCAGAGTATGAATAATATTTCAGTGAATGCCCAGAGTAACTGAAGAAAGAAAAACGTTATTGCTAATCCAGATAAACTTCAGTCATCTTTGCTATTATCTGTTGTTCTCTGAATTCTTGTGCTGTTCAAGCATTTACATTTAACATGAGAATGCATTTGACCATGCATGCTGTAAAGAAGTAAGTTAAGCATATATTTGTCTCTTTGTGACCGACTGGATTTGTGCATTATTATTTTAATTACCCCTCAGGCAAACTTCTGATGTGTGATCGTGTGCAGGTCAATGTTCTGTGAGTCCTTCAACATGACAGTTCATAGAATAATTATCCTGTCATCACACATTGATTCATTGTTACATCGTTTCTTGGGGCTTTTTCTCTTACTCACATTTGCTTAGCAACCATATCACACGTCTCTTATACTTATTATTCAAGTAATCACCCTCTGCAGCACATAGATGCATCAATTAAAGCTTTAAAATAAAGTATATTGTTCTATGTAGAATCCTCAGGTGTCAGGAAATAAAAACTGATTTTAAATGTTGCAGGCCTTCTTCAAATGGCTAATCTGTGTTTATATTAAACAAACAAGCATACTAACAATACTAAACAAAAAAAAAGTGATAGGTCACAATCAATAGGAAATGGATGATAAAATTATATTCTATTCTTAAAGTGCTTAGTCTTTTTTAGAGATATACCAATTTACATACAGCTCGGAAATGGCTGAGTGCTGAACATCTATTTTAGATATGTTTTTCTTACCTATATTCTTTGTAAACATTTTCTGGCTAATTTTCAGATTTGGCTAAATTTCACAGCAAATTATTGTTAGAATGAAACTTGAGTACCCAGAAGCTGTCAAGATGGTTCAGTGATTTAATGTTGGCATCCTGCAGCTCTGACTGTAATCAGCAGATGATCTGGCATTACCATAAATGTTTTCTTAACCATCTCTGTCAAAAAAAAAATAGAAAAAAATTTTCCTGGTTGGTTGGTGGCTGTTGTTTCTGATTGAATTTGGGTCAGTTTCTTTTGCATAATTAAAATACCATGATGATCTCTAACAATTTATTTTTAATATCACCTTTTGAGCTAAACACATTTGCAAGGCTGCTTCGTAAGTCAGAACAGACAAAGGAAAAACAAGTCTATGCATAAGAATCCCTTGTCTCAGTGGCTCAGGAGGTCTTACTGCCTTCTGCCTTGATTTCTCAGTGAGAGGGTTCCATTTTTCAGTCTCTTAGTTTTTCTAAGAGTAAAATTTTCTTTCTAAGTTCCTTTGTGAGAGCAATGTTTCTTCTGTAAGCACAAGGATGTCTTGTGACTTAGATTTCTTGAAATTAAAAAAATCCTCTTAGATAGCAAGATTAACTTCTGTTAACTGGTTACTGCTAAACGGTAATTGCATGCAATTGATTAGGAAAAGAGGAAACTGGAAATGGTACAGTTGGCTTCTGATGGTTTTTACATACCAAAGTGGCTGCTAAGAGTCAAACTGTTGGACTATAGAGCCATAAATATGTTCATCATGTGAAAAATGCATACCATTAATGATGTTAAACGCAGCATTTTGAATTCACAATGACTGGATTTAATTACCCATGACAATGTGTCTCAAATTTGTCTCATATGATAATTCAGTGGTATTTGGAAGACTTAGTAAAAAACATCTTTAAAAAATAATTCCTCTTTTAGACTCTCTTCAAATCCTGGTCCCTTTTCAAAGCAATTTGTGACACTTACAAAGTACAGTTGTTGGTGTCATATACATGTATGGCTGGATCATGTGCAGAGTAGAATTTATTTTTTTTTTTTAATATCCCATCTATTTCCACACATGAAGGCCCAATTACAGTCCATCCCGAAGAGAGGAAATAATTTAGTGAAAGCATATAGCATTAATTAGAGCTTCATATGAAGAGAAAGAAGGATTGTCAAAGGAATGTATATGGAGTCTTGCAGAATGAGAAGATGAATCACTTTTCATCTGCCTTTATTTTCCAATATTTAGTTTTGTGTGAGGATCTTCTTGAAAATGTACTATTTCCTGCTACACAGTTTCAACATCCTTGATAGCATGCTTCTGATGTTTTTTCTGTAGAGCTTTGTGAGAGGAAAGCAAGGACCATAATAATAATGCTTGAATAATGAAAGTCACATGAACTAAGATGATTCAGCTTCATCCCATCTCTAGTGTATTCATGAAGGCAATCTTGTATGTTAGTTTACACAGATTAAACTTCACAGCCAGGTTTGCTGCTGTCCTGTTGAGAAGCACCCATGCTATAAAGAAGCACTGATATCTTTAAGCTGACATCAGTGTTGTGTAAATCTTTTTTTGATCTACTTAGGATATGGAGTTCTCATAAATACTTTTCCAGGTTAGTAAATCTCACTCTCACCTGTCACAACAATGACAGCATCCAGCGCTCTCTGTCACCCTACTCCCTCCAGAGACTTGTTTTAAAATGAGAGGAGCCTGAGAGCTGTATGCTGTTCTTACAACCTTTTGGATAATAATGAATGACAGCCCACTGTGACTGTGACCTGTGTGGGCAAGAACTGCCCCAGGACATTGGTCTGGTACCTGTTACAGGAGTGTGATAAGATTATGTTTCTACTCGACTGCTTAAACTAATACCCACCTACTTCCCTTTCAGCCCTAGCCTTTCATCTTTATGCTGCTCCCAAAAACATTTGCAGTACTCTGTAGATTCCCCTTTCCCTTAGAAGCAGATTGATTCCTTAGGAGAGAAGTGCAATAGCTGATGAGAGAAAGACATTTTTTCCCATCAGTTTGATCTGACATTACAAGATATTTGTGCTCAACCTTCAGGCAATGCAACCTACCAATACTCTGACTGCTGATATAAACCTGGGAATGGAAGTTTGGGCTAAAAATAGGAAATATAAATTGTATGGTTTTCTAGCAGTTATTAGAATAGTTAGGGAATAGCTCGTAAACATTTAATATCAAGAATAGTGGATAAGAAATAATTTAGTTTTAAACTCTTAAGGCAATTACTAGACATAGTTACTAGGGGTTTTAAGTGTTTATGCTAAATAGCAAATACTTAGCAGAAACAACATTATTTAGAACTGCAGTGAGTGAAATCTCATAAATATCAGGTCAGTCTTTAAGACTTGCTTCATTGTTTGGATTTGTTGGGGGGTTTATTTCCCGTAAGTAAGAGGATTTCTACTGTGTTTTCTTTCCACAGCAATTCGTAAACGAAGACACAAATTGTGCGTTTCTTTTCCATTTTGGTTATTTTTATCACATATTACTTATCATTACCCATTTCAGCTGCCAGTGGCTTTCCTTTGATGGCAGCAATCTTTATGCATATTCCTGAAATTCTTCATCAGAGTGTACCCTGAAAGCAGTATTTATCTATAGGTAGATTCTGTGCAGACAGGTTTGGAGACTAAATGTGTCTAGTCCTCAAAGGCATCAGTGGCAGTTTAGTACGTGGGATCTACATAAATTATTGCGGGCTGAACAGAGGATAGCTTTAGACTATGGACGTCTATGTATCGTATCAAAAATCACTAACTTACACAGTCATAATTTTTGACCCTGTTAACTCTAAAGAGGATTTGGAATGACAAGTTACAATATACTTCTGAACAGAGTGAAAAAAGAAGTAATAAATCACATTTCTGAAATTTAAAATAGTCTAAATATGTTAACTTCCAGTTTCATTATTGTAATTGCCTGATCATTTCCTGACTTAGAAAAAAAGTTTATGTTTATCCTATTTGTACCTTGGGAGAAATCCCATAAACATCTAGGCTGTATTACACTTCTGGACACTGCCTGAAGACCCACTGCCACTGGTATACTGTAGATCAATATTTATCTTTTCACCCTCTTCATCCTAACATAAATAAGATTATTATTTGTTAATACTAATGCTATGCCAAATCATTTATACATTTTGAAATTGTCCTGGTTTCAGCCGGGATAGAGTTAATTTTCTTCTCAGTAGCAGGTGCAGTGCTGTGTTTTGGCTCTGATGTGAGATGAATGCTGACAGCACACTGATGGGTTTAGATGTTGCTGGGTCTTGTTTATACTCAGTCAAGGACTTTTCAGTTTCTCGGGCCCTGCCAGCGAGAGGGCTGGAGGGACAGAAGAAATTGGAATGGGACACACCCAGGACAGGTGACCCAAACTAGCCAAAGAGGTATTCCATACCATAGAGGTCGCGCTGAGTATATAAACTGGGGGTCAAATCATGACAGAAATTAAGAAACTTACACATTTATTTTTTTAGGAATGTTTCAAACCACATGCCACAAAGTAGGTTTCTATTTTGGAAGTTTCCATTTTGCAGTTTCCTAGAAACTCCCAAATGTGCCTTCATTTGGGGAAAGATGTGTGAGGAGACACGGAAGATTCACTGTAATTCAGAGGAAATAGGGAGGATGCCAAACTCCTGTCTGAATTGGCCATCAGACACCCTCAGAGGTTTCTTCTCTCACTTAGATAAAACTTCAGGTGATTTCTGTCAGTAGTCTGATCCACACTTCTGTTCTCTTTTCATCTTAACAGGCACTTAAGACTTTCATTTAAATCCCAGTAACTTAAAGTTGCATTTCTTGTAACAAAAGTCATTGCCAGATTAGAGGTGAGAATATATTAGTTTAAACAGAGAGATTAGTCCCAACTCAATGCAAATGCAAAATACATTTGGAAAAGATAGGAAGAAGATTAAATTGAGTGATCAACAGGAACTTAAAGTAGTCTTTGAGAAGATATAGGTAGGTAGGGGATTAAAAGAATTTTTAAAGGCTTTGCTTTAGGGTGTTAGGGCTGGTGCTGCAGGGTGTGACTGAAATAAGTTATAACAACACACAGCACTCCTTTTTAACATTTCAGGGATGTTCTCCAATCCTACCCTTGTCAGTCACAGAAATTGTTGAAAAAATATGAAACTCATGAAAAGTGGCAATAAAAAGTATTTAAAGTATTTTCCATTATAGTATCCAGCAAAGAGCTATCCCATTTTTTAACAAGCAGTGTTATGTAATAGATGTGGGCCTTCTAGCTATAGCCATCTTTCACATTATGTCTAAATTCTGCTTCTGGGTGGTAAGGCAGACTTTTAAGAAAGATAATTAGGTCTTGTTGCATTCTAACACCAATGCCAAGGTCTGGGAATGGATTTCAGAAGGCCAATTTTGGGCTGTATAAATGACGTTTAGGTAAGACGGGTGCCTGAAAAAACACAGAGCTCACAACTGTCCAGTATCTTACACTCTAATAGGATTTGAGGGTCAGTGTAGGAAACGAAACCCTCGTTTCATACTTAAGAGGAAAACAAGAATTAATGATTTTCTAGATGCAGCTGAAGTGGGAATTCAGAACCTCCACCTTGTCCTGAAATTAAAAACAGAGGTCCTCAAAATGTCAGCTAGCAGTGGTCATATTCAGCCTTTCACAATCAGTAAATGTCAACCATCTGAAAGATAAGCCAGTATTGCCCAGTTTACAACAGAAAAAGTAGCTCTAGAAAGTGTTTTGCTGGTTTCCTCCTATCTTCAGCAAAGGACGAGGGATGATCTATACTTTGGTATCAGCAAGAGGACCCTTTAGGAACATCTCCAGACTAATTTTTCAAGGACTTTGTTTACTTAGGTGGAGCGCAAGGGGGTATACACTCATATCCTCACAAGGCCTATGGTATATGACCATTGCTAAATATGCTTGGTAAGGTTGCATTGGGACATGCAGGATGATGCAGTCAGTGTAATTTGTGGAAGATGGACATGACTTCCAGAGACTGGACTGCTGTAAGCATTCCAGCTTGTGGGAATGCTGTACAGCTGCATCCAGATTCCACATATTGCACTGCTGTCAAAAATACATGCTCTTTTCCTCTGCTGTTTTGCTGAGAAGACATGGGAGTACAGCACCAACATGGTGATGAAGCTTTTCCCTGACTTTCAGTTCCATGCATCAGGGATGTGTACCAGAGACAAACTATGGCACCCCACTGGGGAGCCAGTGATGAGGATCATAGCTAGGGCTGTTACTTTTTCCATGCCCTCAGAGTATCTTCTAGCACAGGCCAAGTCATGACTTACAATCTACAAATAATTTGCATCACTGGTAAGGTTGGTATGTGTGGACTTTAGAAAATCTTGGCATAGACATAGTTTCAGGAATATGATTTAGCTTGTGGAGCACAAGCCAGAGATCAGAAATACTCCACTGGGGTTTTGAGCATTTTTCCCTGTTAACTTAGCAAAAGATGTAATGAGGTTGTAACTGCAATTGTTCTTTCTTATGTTATGATTTTGTCATGCCCCACATTGAGATGTATGACTGTAATACAAGCATATAATGCTGTCTAATGCAGTTCTCCTTATTGTATTTGCAGCTTTATTTTTCAATTGGTGTACAAGTATTTACATAAAAAGTAAATAAGTCCTTAGTATCAAGACTTTTATTGAGGAACTCTGCAATGAAATAAAGCTTTTCAAAGTGCTTTATTATTTTAAATATTTCTTAGTAATTTTTTAAAAATCCATATCTCTACTTTGGTGAGTCTCTTGCAATCATTATTGTTCTCTATTAAAGGTAATATATAACAGTATTAATGCAGGATTTAAAAATCTCCAACTGATCATATTTTGCTTCCACAAGTTCACAGCAGGTAGGTCTTGTACTACTGACTCTTTTTGGTTCACATGCTAGTGCACCATTTCCTTTTTCTGAATATGAAGTATGTAGCCTGTAATAGATTATAAGCATATCCTACGCTAGGACACCATTTAAATTATGGAAAGCTATTAAGCACAATTTTCTGTCAACTGAATTTCCTGAGTATTGCTGTTAATCAAAGTAATTTTAAAAGACTTTTATCTAGAGGATAGTAGCTATTTAGCTCTAGGTTATGTGAATATGATTTTGAACTGTTTTTGATTAACAGCAATGTTCAGGAAATTCATATCTGAAAAAAACTGTATTTTAATATTAGATCTGAAGGACCCACAAGAGCTAGATATTGAACAAGGGGAAAAATAATATTTAAATGTCATGGAATACAGACACTGAGACTTTAGTGGCATGCAGTGTGATCTCTGCCTAACATGTGCCTGGAAGAATTCAGTACCAGTAAAGTCAAAACTGTTATGGGTAACTGTCTTCTCAGCCCAGCATTTAGATAACTTAAATGTGAATTCAAATTTTTTGCTTTGTCATCTGCATAGTGATTCTTACGATACAGGTAAATGACAGTTTTTGATAACTAAAAGTGAGCAGACATTAGAAACCTGTCTCAACTCCTTCCAATATGTACAGCAAATTAATAAGTTCTGTCATTATCCAGTGATTCTTAACATCTGATTTTTTTGTCTTACTGCTGCTGGAAGGTACACCTTGCTACAGCAGGTGGACAAATAGCACATCACCAGAAATGTAAGCTTTCTTCTTAACAAGTCTTCATGTAGAAGTGCCTTTCCCTGAGTAGTTAGTTTTCTTTTAACCTCTCTGACTTTATTAAATTCTTTGTATATTTGAACTAATATGTATAAGTATGTAAATATATTTATTTTATTCTGCAATTTGTTTCAAATATAGTTTGCTGCCAGAAGCGCAAACCAAATTTATGTATGTTGATAATGTAATGGTTCAAAGTAGTTTAGGAAAAGGCTGTTAATATTTGTATGGTTTGTGGATTTTCTGGGGGTACCCTTGTTCTTGAAGATAGGTAGAAGATGGTGTCCAACATCCCTAAGCCATCTCCTTGCTACTGTGGCAGACATTTCAAATATTGTCTTCAGAAACAGATCAAATTCTTGCATATAACCAGTTATGGTTTTTTACTGTCACTTCTATATATGTGCATTCCAAAACTTCATTACTCTGATGGTTCAAAATTTTTTATTTCTAATAGAGATGTATTAATGACTGTTTATTCTTGTGCTTTGTCAGTTAATCTCAACTTGGGGCTTTTCGTGAAAGTAAATTAGTATATTACAGCTTTTATCAAACTGAACTAAGGAAGTCCAGCCCTCCTGCTGTTGTATGCTAACCTGTAGCAGCTTGCAGCCTTGTAATTTTAAATTCTTATGCAAGGTACATTGGCTTTTGTAAACCACCCCCCTCACCAGTTACAGGTTGAAAACACACTTCTTTTGTTTTACCACTATAGCATAGGGTTTGAGGGAGGTGTGGTAACAGTCCAAAGTAATGACAGCGGAATGGATGGGTTACCAAATCACCAATGCATGCAGGTTTTGAATCAGTTTGTAAAGCAGTACAGTGTGTTTAAGAATTTGGGGTTGAAAAATTAATTCCCAAGTGATTACAATAAAAAAATGGCAGGATGGACATTAATAATTCTGAGGAATTAGTAAGAGTTCTTACCTTGCTAGTGCCCAACTAATTTTAAACTTTGACTTAAATGGAAGTGATCTTTCACTCTGGTATGAAGAATACCACCAGCAGCAGATAAACCTCATGTATTACAGCAGTTAATTCTTCAGGTACATGTTTACCAAAATGAAATCTAGGACTGTAAATACATACATATGCTTTCCTAGTAAAGTTTAGTGTTTCTGAATGAGATTCACAACAGCCAGTTTACTCAGCAGGAAACTGCTTACCTACACACCTGGACATGCACTTATGCATAGCAATGCTACATGGACAACTTCCTCCTTGACTGAAAGAGCATACACAGTAAACATGCTACCTGAAGGAGCTGAAATAAATTTACAGTGATAAAACTGGACTGAGATAAAAAATGTGTATCCAGATCTTTTTTCCTAATTGACACTAGCTGCTCAGTACTTTTTGTAGCATGGTTGAGACCAAAGTGTTCTCATTATTTAGGAAATGCAGCTAATCACTAGCATAAAGTGTCATGTCTTAAGAATATGGCACTTTGTGATTTTTGCAGTGAATTGTGGCATTTTCACTTCACAGGAGTTACTCAGATAATGCAAGGACTACTCACATAAACTGGCCAGCGATTAAGGCACTTTACTAATCCCATTTCTTGTTGTTGCAGGACCCCTCAGAGTGAAGGGAAAGGCACTGGTTCTTCAAGTTGAATGCTCCACTCACTAGTCTATGCATAGAAAGTCACAAACTCGGGCACAATTGCTGCTGTTGTAAGGGGGAGGAGGGGCAGGGAAGACACAGCTGTACTCAACTTTACTCAGTCACTATCCCAAACAATTTCAGTTTGTAGGCAGCAAGTTACAGGACATGCTTTCCTGCAAGGCTAAATCAGTTACCAAGTTTCTAAGCAGGACAGAAGTTTAGAGAGATCCCAACATCTACTGCTTCACAATAGCAAACTTGCAGCAGTTCCCTGCTTAGGCGATTTGCTGTTCTAAATCTCACTCTAAGGGACCTTACTCTGCCCCTCGCCCACTATGAGAAACTGGGGAAAATATTGCTGAAGTTTACTTTGAGGCCTCAGTTCATAAGTGTTTACCACCTCTGTTATTCAGTCTAGTTAATCATACCCAATTGATCCTCATGCTTGAGTATTTTTGGCTTGAAAACTGCCGAAGTTTTTGCTGAACTGCAAAGTAGTTAAAATGTGGTTGTTGGTACATCTGAGGAGGTTACTGTCAGTGTCTAATTTATTTTTGCCTTTTGTAAAGTCCAACACCTATACTTAATCTCTGATTATATGATATGTTTTCTTCTACTTTAAAAAAAAAGTACTGATTTTCAAAACAGGTATTTTTCCTGCTGCCCCTAGATTGAATGTAAACAAAAAGGGCTACAGTGCAGCTAGTATCTTGTATATTGATAGAGGTAGCATACTTTTCTCACCCTGCAAATATATGTTCAGAATCAATAAATATAAACATTTAAAATGTGATATTTAAGAGTCTACGTATCAGGGATATTTTAATTACATGTTTATTGTATGTAATTATAAAGGTGTGTTCATAACCAGTCTCTGGCCTCCTGTGATTCAGTAAAACTGAATTGTGTGCTGCTGCATCTTCAGGGTCAAATTATTTTTCGTAGTATAAAATAGAAATTACATTTTTCAGTTAAGTGCAAAATTTGCCTGTTATCAAATTTTAATTAAGAATAGTTTATTTCATTTAGAATAGAAGGTATATATTTTCCTCCACTTGCCAAAAGGTGATCATACTTACAAAATTTGCTGAGGTTGTCCAAGAAAATGTGTAAAATCCTCATCCATCACTGAGAGCCCCTGGTCAGGGAATGACAGTGCAGTAAATATCTTCAGCAGCTGCCTTTTAATGTACAAGCTGTTTTCGGTAGGAATTTTCAGCACTCACATAAAACACACTGTCATGAGTGACTGCCTGTGCTCCAAAGTCATTACTATTGGGATGATGGAACATCTTTCAGCGAATAACCAAAAAACTTTAAATGTCATGTCAAGTTTGTTGAAGCCATTTTCAAGCCTTGCTCAAGGTTACATGAATATTGAGTATGTCTGTTTCTAAAAAGTTTGAGATCTATGAGGGACCACTCACGTTGGTTTTGAGAACAGTCACTTGATTGGGCAGGGGGTGGGGGTGTTAGGGAACAAAAAAAAAAAAAAAAAAAAAAGGCCGGCTATTAATACGTGTCAATCCAGCAAAGCTCCTGATACTGACTGAGTATAACTTCTTGTGACAGTCAATGCCTATGATGTTTAGCAAATAGTAGCAAGTTATACAAATTCTTAAAATTACTTAGCTGCCTACAAGATCGTAAAGGAAAGAAAAATTATTACAATGGTAATTAAATCGAAATAGATTTTTTTAGCATTTTAAAATTTGAACACTTAAATATGTAGGAATGTAACTAACCAGAAAAACTTTGGAAGACACTTGAGAGGTGCTGAATACTCTTTTCTCTTTGACTCCAGTAAGAAAGGAGGATCCCATCAAGCTCTGCCTGTGATTTTGTAGGAAATATGGGTGCTATTCTTATGAAACCATGTGAAGTCTATATCACTTCAAGGGACCAACCCCACTGATTTTGAATGATAGTATTTTTTATCTTGCCTCCTTGGCAATCATTACTCCATCTAGTACATCATCTGCATGTAAAATTTTGTCTGATCAAGAAGTCTTGTTATATTACAAAATATTGAAACTGAGATCCAAGGTTTTGGTTTTTTCATCTTTTGCAGAGAACCAGAAAGGAGAACTAGAGAAGTCATGTTCACACCACAGTGTCAGTTTAAACTTGACAAGAAGCCCAGTCACCAAAGAGGTTACTTATGATGTGGAACAGAGTTCTACGGTGTGGAACAAGGCTGCTGGGAGAAAGGAAGCCTGTCATGGAGAAGGCATCAAAGAAAACAAAATAGATCGTATCGGGTCTTCTTCTAAGGGAGAAGCCATTCCAGAAGTAGAAGCTCTCCTGGCAAGACTGCGAGCACTATAGAATAATCATATAAAGGATTAAATCAAAGCTTAAATACAAGCTATAACAGCCTCCATCAGAGATACACTGACTTTCAATTATTGGCATTACATACTTCTGAGTTTTTATCTTCTCTATAGTTGGGCGATCTACTTCTAAACTGTTTGCAAGATTGTATAATATGATGCTATAGTTTTGCATAACTACAAGATGATTTTTATTATATGTTTTGACCTGCTAAGCATACAAAAAATATCAGAAGAAAACATACTCAAGTAATCCAAGGCACAATCCTTTTAGTGGACAAACTACTGACCACATATTTTGAGAGCTTCTCAAACCAGGAATATCTTTTAAATATTGTTAAATCATCATACCTAGGAATAGGGGTCAGTAAATAACTGAAAAGGTATTCTCTACTGCAATTTCTAGCCTTAAGAGGTTTTAGCACCTATAAAGTATTTATTATAACATCCTTTGCAGTTATAGTAATAGGAAATATGTATCATATAAGTCACCCATACTCCAGTTTGAGTTCAAAGAGCACCAAAGCTTGCAGAATTATATATATATATATGTATTTACAAAATGGAAATCCATGGATAGTAAACAAAAAATCTATGCAAATAATATACTTTGTGTGATTATTATATACTGCTGTTAAGCTTTGTTATGATTATTATATCAAAATAATATATACCATATCTGTGATTGCAAGGCTTTGCAATTTTGTCCATAGCAGGGAAAATGTCTTCACAGTTGTTTACCAGTGTTGTATTTTATCTTTTCACATGTGAGTTAATATGTTTCTATAAAGGAAACATGGAATGGAAAAGGTTTTTACAATTGGTTTTTCACAAACTCATTTTCCAGTAGCCCGTGAAGTCTTATTTGCTGGCACAATAGAAATCTTGCACATAATTGCATCTCTTTTATCGCACTGTCATTGTACATTGTTACATGTTCACTATCATATTTATTAATTGCGCATCATAAAGAATCACTACCTATGTTACCAAGTAAGAAGCTACTATTAGAATCTTTGCTTCATTATTTAAAGCTTCCTTATTATAAGAGTGTATTAAGTATCTAATATCTTTCTTCTAAATTACTCTATTTTTCTTTACAGAATGCTGAAAAATGTCTTTCAATAAGAGTCTGTTACATGAAACCAGTGTTTCAATGCTCCAGTGCTTTTTATATCCTTGTTTAAGTTGCCTTCGTATTTCCTGCACTAAACATTAATAAAATTAATTAGAACTCAGAAACTGGGCCTGTTTATACATACTGCATAGAGAGTTTTTTCAGCCATTGTGGGAATCAATCTCATGTTTCTGGGGCTGTTGTAACTGTCATTATATACTCTAATTACATTTTCCGCCTTAGCTGAAAAAAAGAGGTATAAACACAAGTCAGGGAAAGATACAGAGAAAGCCTATCAGACAGTCATTTCTCCAGCTCTCCTTGCAAACAATGAGCGAAGTTGTCATAGAAGGCCCCATTTGGTAACTCGAAATTGCATAGACTAGCCACAGAATTGGGGCTTAGTGCATCTCTAGTGGATAACTAGAAATACAACCACTACTGATTGTTCCACTAAGGTCCTCTGCACCTCCACTGTTAAGACTTACTACCCCAGTTTACAGGGTGCAGTAAAGATTTCTCTCTGCAAAGTACAAATGCCTGACTAAACCAAATGGTATTTCAAACCCAAAGAAAACGTACATTGAAGGGGAAAATAAAATAACCATTCACTGAATGTCTTCAGTTGAGTACATGCTAAAATAAAAAGACAAGGAGTAGAGAACTCTTTCAAATATTAGCAGGGTGACCTACCAAGTGAAGGTGGAAGTACAAATTCATTTTCCTGAACACAGTAAATGTCTTCATTTGAATTAGTGAATAATAGTCCACAACAGAAAACTGACAGTTCAAGAGACTGCTGTGTAGTTTATCGAACAAACAGAAGTTACAAAATAATCTACTGAAATTTTCAACAAACAAACAAAAAAATGCTTCTAGCAGCCTCATCTAGCATCTTCTGATAAGTCTCTGAAGTCTGAGGTGTGCTACTGCAGCAGACGTGCTCCAGAACAGAGGATCATGCCAAGGGACCATGGGGAGCTTTCTGTGACCCAGCAAAACCAAGATGCAAGGACAGAGAGAGAGACAGAGGGTGCCCCAGTGCCACCCACCTCACAGCCCCCGAGCGAGGAGTGTTGAGGCCCTGACTAGCAGCAGAGCTCTGACCCCGCGCAGGAGCCAGCAGGAGTGAAGGCGGCCGAACCCCCGCAGGCACAAAAGCAGCCCCCGGCAAGCACGGGCGACCAGGAGCGCAGCCGCCAGGGCAGGCCACAGGCCGTGGCGGGCAGGCGGCACAGGGAGGGCAGCAGGGAGGCCATTGTCCCCCTAATGGCTCAGAGGCGACCTCCGATAGCGGTCATTGCCCCACCAGGAGAAATCGAGGTGTGGTTCCTACTCAGCCAGAAGCCAGCACCAGAAGGCATGTGGCAGCCCAGGAGCTCCCACGTAAACATGCAGCTGTCAGGTCATGGCTGCAAGGGGTGCCTGAGCCTGTGGCTTCTGCTGGCAGCAGCAGGGACAACAGCTGTGTGAGGTGCAGCCAGGTGGCAGAGCTGAAAGGGGAAGCAGGAAGGTTAAGGACTATCAGGGAGTGTGAGAAGAAGACAGACTGGTGGAGCCATTCAGCCATCACTGAGACAAACACACCACATGGACACCTCAGAAGAAGGGGAGGCTCCCCCACCTGCTCACCACCAGGCAGATGGAGGGGTCCTAAGTGACAGGGAGGAATGGAAACAGGTCCCTGCTTGGGACAGCAGGTGAGTCACCCCCTGGCCTACTTCACCTTCGCGAAAGGTGGAACCTTTCAGGAACCTACTGCCTCCCTGGGGCCCGGGTAAGGGATGTTACTAGAAAAACCCCTTGTGTGGTACAGCCCTGATTACTGCCCATCACTGGTCTTTCAAGTGGGCAATGGTGAACTCCAAATGACAAGAAGCCTGAGGGCAATCAAGAGAGGCCTCACAGCCTTGGGGTGACTGATTGAGGGATCGGGAGCACAAGCAGTGTTGTCTTCTATCCTGCCAGTTGCAGGGAATGATGTGGCCTGAAATCAGAAGATCACACGGATCAATCCCTGGCTCTGGGCCTGGTGCCAACAGCTCAGTGTTGGGGTTTGTGATCATGGGTCAGTTCACACAGCAGCAGGCCTGCTGGCAATAGATGGGGTTCACCTGTCTCAAGGGGGGAGAAGGATCCTAGGTCAGCAATTAGGAGGGCTCATTGACAGAGCTTTAAACTAGATGCAAAGGGGGAAGGGGAATAAAACCAAGCTTGTTAGAGATGAGCCTGGGGGTGGCATGCCAGGGTTGGAGGCAAGATCAATAGCACAGCTGGAGTGCATCTGTGCCAATGCTCTAAGCATGGGCAGCAAACAGGAGGAGCTGGAAGCCATCCTGCAGCAGAAAGACTATGACAATCACCATCACAGAAACATGTATTTTTTCCCCCTTCACTATTTCTTAGCACCATCATAATTTGATGTATTCAGAGTTCAAGTATACAGTCTAGTTAAAGTATACAAAGTTTTCTTTCTACCTTTCATCTTTCTGTAACTTCCCTTAGAAGCAAACAAATGCACAGGACTTTTTAATATAGAAAAAAATCATAGAATCATTAAGTGGTTTGGGTTAGAATAGACCTTAAAGATCATCAGGTCCCAACTCCACTATCATGGGCAGGGACACCTTCCACTAGACCAGGCTGCTCAAAGCCACATCCAACCTGGCCTTGAACACTTCCAGGGATGGGTAAGCCACAACTTCTCTGGGCAACTGTGGCATATGAAGGCATGGACCCCAAGGGAGATCCCCCATCGCACACATAAGTGCCAGTTATATACAATCACTTACCCACCCAGGTTCTGCCCTGGAATATGCCTACATGCAGCAAAGCACCTTTGCAGCTAGCTCACACTCGACCAAGCTGCTTACACTCTCCATGCTCATCTGACCAGGTCTCTTCTTCCCTGATACTTAAGCTGTGGGAGGCTCTGGGCACGCCCCTCATTGCAGGCAGGTGGGCACAGAATTGATTTGCAGGTGAGCTCAGAGACCCAGATTTAGTGTTAGTTGCTTCCTCACCACATTTTAATGCATAATCACTCTGCAGCCTGGCACCCAGAGAATGAGCAAAGCCTCTTCTCAGAAAGGGCCCTTACAAGCAGCGTGTTCCAGTGCCTCACCACCTTCACAGTGAAGAATTTCTTCCTAATAACTAATCTAAATTTACCCTCTTTCCATTTAAAGCCATTCCCCCTTGTCCTGTCACTGCATGTCCTTGTAAAAAAATCCCTCTCCAGCTTTCTGGTAGACTCCCTTTAGGTACTGGCAGGCTGCTATAAGGTCTTTCTGGAGCCTTCTTTTCTCCAGACTGAACAACCCCAACTCTTTCAGCCTGACTTGACACAAGAGGTGTTCCAGCCCTCTCACCATCTTCATGGCCCTTCTCTGGACGCACTCCAACAGGTCCATGTCCTCCTTATGCTGGGGGCTCCAGAGCCGAACGCAGTAGAGGAGTAGAGGGGGAGAATCACCTCCCTCAAGCTGTTGGCCATGCTTCTTTTGACACAGCCCAAGTATGGTTGGCTTTCTGGGCTGCAAGTACACATCATCAGACCATGCTGAGTTTTTATCCACTATCACCCCCAAATCCTTCTCAGTGCTGCTCTCAATCCATCCATTGATACTGGGACTTGCACAGACCCACTCAAATGTTTCCATTGCCTAATATGTTCAAGTAAAAATAACTTTAGAAGTATTAAGTCTGTATTCTATTTATATGCTTTTATGTTTTTATTAAAGCATATAACTCATCTTTGAAATTATATGGAGTAAATTGCTTTAATTAATTTTAAAATTATTTCATTTATCCAATTTAAAATTTATAGTTAAAAATTCTTAGGGTAGACCTTTACTTGTGCATGCTAGTTGTTTTTAATAAGCCAATTTTTAAGGAAGTATCGAGTCTTGAATTGAGGGATTGAGCTATATACCACTTGTGCTAGATATTGAAGGTTTCACATACCATGCAAAACCCTCTTTTCGATAATTCACACCAGAAAATTAAACCCTTATAAAAAGAGCTTCCTGATTTCTTCAAACATGACTGTTCAGATAAAAACATTTGAAGTAATCTTTCAAGGTACATTCTTCTGCTCCTTCTCTACCTGAGCAGCAGACAGAAGGCACAAACACCCATGGTTTTTCTTACCAGCAAAACTGTAAAAGTCTAACACATCTTTTTGATTGTTCACATGCATTTTGGATGGCTTTTCATTTCATTCCATAAAATAATGTTGATTACTACATCAATTTTTACTTTATATATACAAAATATTATTCATGGTGATGATCTAAATTCTTCTGTAATATTCCAATGTTTTGACCTTATCAAGATATGAATGTGATCCGTCTCTTCAAGCTGCATGCAACCAAGCTTGACACCTGGCTTATGTACCATAGTACTAGTCTCTGTAAACCGAGAGAGAAAAATGATGGTAGCAACTTTATTACAGAGCAACATCAGGAGGTGGTGGCTGCCATAAGATGTGGTACTACTCTGTATCTGGTACTTCATTAATGGAGGATGGACCAGCAAACTGAAGAAAATGTAGTTACTTTTTGTTCCCCATTAATTATGGCAACACTACTGCTTAGGAGACTAAAAAGACCACATGTTAATAAAAAAAAAAAAATAAAAATCTCAGATGCAGTTGTTATAGACAACTTTCTTCCAACACACAGTTTTCCTTGTTTTACCTCCATCCTCAGCCTGGCCCATCCAAAGTCACACTTTACAGAAGTGAACAAGTTACTGCAGCTTGTTTAGGCTTTTATTATAAAAGCTGAAAAAGAAGACATTTCCTGCTAACACTTTCCACATCCATTTCTAATGAACAGGACCAAATTATAATTTTCACACTAGTCTTCCCAAGCCTTACAATACTTGTTAACTATAAAACAAATGGGAAACAAGCAGGGGTCGATAAAACCTAAGCTAGGGCACCTAAAACATTATAATAAGCAACGAGGGTGAAGTGAAAGAGCTCAGAAAAGAAGCAATTTCATGACAACATTGTTTTCTCGAGAACAAAATAAAGCATTACTATACCAATTTTTTAAATTTTTTTTCATGTGATGTGTGGGCTTTACACAACCAAATTGCAGCAGAAAAATCACTTAAAAGTTTGAGGAACTGTTTGTCTAGTTTATGAGATACAAAGAATTAGACAAATTGCAGATTTTACCAGGTTTCACTCTAATTTTATTCCAACATTCCTAATTGTAAGAAATTCTAAAACTACCATCTGCTATTACATTAACTAAGCTACTAACTAATCATTTGATTTGCAGGTTTTTTGGCACGTGAAGCAAGCACATTTTCTTCCTTTCCACACACACTTTCTACATTGTGCTATTGTGTGTTTTACCTGAAGTATAGTATTAAGATCAGGGCTATTCTTCTCACTGTAAAACCATGCTGATAAAGCATTCTGGTCATTGTGACACCAGTGAAGAACAAGAGGTGATCTAGATACAGTTTTTCTCTCCCTCCCAGTTAGAGATAGCCATTACGTTTCATACGTTAGCTGAGTACATTTAAATCCCTCTGTACTTTGATTTCAGTAATGCAGCTTTTTCTTTTTGTGTTCCATGCAATGGGATACACTGAAGAATTATTAAGAGAACCACTTTCCAGCAGCATACCAAAAATACTCTGAGCAGATGACTCGCATGCAGCATCAGTCCTATATACTGTAGGAGGCATAACACTTGAATGGAATCCAAAGAGGCAGATAAGGTATTTCATTCCACCAAAAGAAAATAGTTCCTTTCATCTAAATGAGCTTATTCCACTGCTGATACCAGAATTGTATGTGTTTTGAAAGGGTAATATACCCCTATTTTTAAACCTGTGTTATATTAGCCAGAAAAATAAACTATGGGAAGATAGGAGTGCAGAGACTGGGAAGCAGAATTGATTAATGTGCTGCCTGATTTCACTTCTGGGACTTGAAATTGCATCTAGTGCAGAATGAAGCAACTGCAGGGAAAAAAAAACAGTCTCATCTGACATCTTTAAAGGTCATGAAGGAAATGATGGTGGGTGATCCAGAGTTGGTATGGCCACAGGTGTCTTGTCTATTCAAAGGCATATATCAGAATATCCTCAGAACAGCAATGCTATTGGGCTGTTAGTTCTCAAAGCCCTCAAATGAATAAAAGGAAGGAAAAGTTTGACAGAGATAAATATGAGCCGCCATAAAACCTAAGAATATTTTCATCTTAAATCCAACTGTCAGTCCTCCTCCTGTTCATTTTGATAGTCAAAGGAAGAGCATAAGGCGAGAGAGGAGTCCACATAATGGTCGTACCTTTCTACTGCCATGCCGGCCAATACTGCTTTTGGTAGCTACAGCGGCTGAGGCAAAGAAGGTAGCGCAGAGGCAGTCAGTCCTCCTAGGACTAGAGAAAGTCACAAGGGCCATGGTCAGCAAATATGGGCTTAAATCATGGGATCACAATAAAACACCCACAGTTCTACAGCCACACATCAAGTATAATAGAACAGACTGTCTTCTAAAATGTTCAGGTGTCAAAATGGCAGCAGAATGTGTGCACACTCTTGATGTCTCCTAAAGACAGCTATTACATCAGCTCTCCAAGTCTGATGACTCCATGCAAGCTACACATTCAGAGGGAGCTTTAATTCTCAATTATTTGTGCTTGTTATATATAGTTCAACCTTTAATTGAAATTTTCCGTCCAAAGTAAGCCGTATAAACATTGCAGTCTATAACTGTTAGTAAAAAAAATGGCTTTTGTAAAAGCTCTGCTTAATTTGTTGCATTTTAATGTGAAGGTTGTTGCACGTAGTTGAAAACATGCAGTGCAACAAGACTCTTATCCATTAAGCAAGACAGAAATGGCAATTATGCAGTCTGTTGATCGGATTTTTTACTAATGATGGGTACTTTCTGCTAATGGATAGGAGAGTAAAGCAGTCCAGTCAAACAAGTCACCTTGATACTATAATGCAAGAGCCATCAATTTTGCACACAACTTCTTCAGTAATGAATCTTGGAGCACAACCCATCAGCATTGCTCCTGAAAGACAACCACTGAGGTAGAGGAACCACAAAAAGTGGTTTGAAATGAAAAATGGGATGAGAACTTTCCACCCCTTTAACAGTGGAATTGATTATGACGAATTTATCTCCAAGGTGCCTGAGCACTGCATTAAAAATGCTTCGACAGAAAAAAATATGATCCCGCTGTGCAGTTGGTGGCATCTCGCCATTTCATGCTGCAGCATCACAGTAAGAGAACTCAAGACCTATCTTCACATCTATCCTTGAATCCACAGACATTGTGGAGAATCAGAAAGAATAGTAACTATAGTAGCAAGAGAATTTTTTTCACTTGGGGTGTTACAGGTTCCAACCTGCAATCCCATGCTACACGTTAACTGCTGAAGCCTCAGGATGACAGGGGAGAAGAGCCAGCTTTCTCCCTGTCCTGTCTGCAGTGAACGTAGAGCACCCTGGTCCATGAGGAATGGAATGAGCTCTCATTAACTTCAGCTCCAGAATAAAATTTTCTATTCCTTGATTACCAAATCCCCAAAGAGGGTCAAGAAGTTTTTATTATTCTCAGAGACGTTGCGCTATGGTAAATCTTTCCACAAACTAAAAACAGTTAAAATTCAATAGCACCTAGGTAAAGCATCAAAATCAGCAGGCAAGAACAAATTAAGCCCTTCCTGAGAAAGGCTGTGCAGGATCATTTATTCCCTTTCTGTCTCCAATAACTTTAATACTAAATACACAGATCTATATTAAAGTAAAGTTAGAATTGCTTTTAATTAGATAAAACCAAGAAGTTTCAGTGCTCATTCTGCACCTTTTACTAGGATGCTTTGATTAGCACAGTTTCAGCACCTTGTCTCAAAGAATTAACCTGTCCAATTTTTCAACTCAGAACAGAAGCCCAATATATGAACACAGATGGCCAAAATAAGGACCTAATCCTATGAGGTCCCCTGCATGTCCTCCCAAGTACTCATCATCATCAGACTGCTCAAAATCATTCCAAGCAGAGGGCTAGTATAGCCTTTCAGGATCATGCCCTAATGAATAAAATATACAAAGGTGACTTGAGTAAAATCCTGTTCAATGTGCTGACAACAGTAAAACAGCATATTCCTCTCAGGACATTTTCCTGGCAGAATAACCTGACCCCTGGGTGACTGGCTTTGAGAAAGAAATGGGTAATGATCTAACTAAGCAATTCATCCAACTGGTCTTTTGGGCAATTTTTTACCAAATGATTGACGTGTTGCACCGTATATACAGTAGATAACATCACTGTAAAGTTTTAGATGAGTGTATAATACCTTTTTTAACTTCAAACACCTTGCATGCAAACTGCACTGTTAATTGTTATGTTTTTATTTCTAAATGCTGTCCAGTTTCCAACCATGGAGTTGTTTTTACAAGTCTCTCCCATGCTGTACACCAGGCATTACCACAGAAATTTGGCTTTGACCTTGCTTGCTGATGAATTTTTACTATTATATAGTAATTGCAGTGCCCCAAACTCTTATCCCCCTGCAAATTTAATGTTCCTCCAAAGGGAGTGGTTCTTAAAATTATAGTATTTTATCCATACAGTGTAGCTCAGTAAACTTGCCTTTTGGCCCCTTGTTCTTAAACTTTAAAAGGAGGCTATAGCAATTAGATCCAGCACCTACTGAGAAGAAATCGAAGGCTCCTGTTGACTTCAGTAACTGCTGCAGACAGCTCCTAAATGGGACAACTTGAAGTGCAGCTCTAGCCTAGAGGCAGCTATACAGCTGGTATTGTGGGGCTTTATTGTCTCATTGGTTCCAGATCCAATCTGTGCAGTTTTAAACTACAATTATTATTTTCTAGTTGCCAGCCTAATAAATGTGATGTGAGTTGAATTCCTGCCTGAAATTTTAACAAGCAAAAATGTTCCTGCAGTCAGATGTCACATAACAGTTAAGTGTAGCCATCATGCTGGTTTCTCAAGGAAAGAAAAGAAAGAATGTCGAGCAAGAGTGAGGATGGGTCTCGTGTACAGTTCTCACTTCCCTTCAATGAGCCACAGCTATTAAGTGCACTCAGCAGAAGACACATGGTCTACAAGGCAGCATTTCCAGTTAGTGGCTGAACCAGCTGAGGGACAACTCAGACATACATTACTGACTAGGAGGAAGAAATCTCTGAGTGAAAATTTCTCTGTATCACTGAGACTGGTCATGCTGGACAGAATAACTCCTACCTTTAGCATATGCCAAGTCGCTAGTGCATGGCACAGTACATACATAACCTTGGCAAGCAATAGTCACCACCATTAATTTGTGTGTGTGGTCATCACTAAGAAGTGGAAGAAAGTTAATCATGGTAAAGTTAAATTAACATGAAATGCCTGACTTGTCTCATTCACATTTGTTTTACTGTGGCATATGCTCCTGCTTTACACATGAAAGCTTAATCACAACATTTCAGGTGGCAAACCAGTTAATTATATAAAAACGAGGCCCAGAAGTCTGTGATATGACACCTCTCTATACTTCCTTGGGAGACGTCATGCATGAAAGAAGATGCTATTGTTAGCAACATCAGACTGAGGGCTGCAGGAGAGCACTGCTGCTGAAATCTAGGGTCCCTGCCCATAGCCCCGCTATAACGGAGAGAAAATGCATTTTATACAGATTGCTCTTGCTAATAATGGAAGTGAAAGGAAAGCTTTTTTTTTGCCTGGAACAATGCACAATCTCTTGTGCAAGCTTCATATCACCTAACTTCAGATGTTACTGATGTAAAAATCCCCAACAGAGATAATCATTCATCCTGGCTTTTCTTTATCACTCATTCTGGCTTTCTTCGTATATAGAACAGGCCAATTTGAACTCTTTCAACTGCATATGCTGGGGAGAGACAAACCAGTCTGCAGTCATACCTATTCCCTCCCTTCACTAGAAAGAAAGCCTGAGGGGACCAGCTCAGAAGTGGGCAGGTGAATCTGAACATTTGCAAATTATTAGAGAAACCAGTGTGCTACCTAAATCTAGGACAAAGGGAAGATGGAGCCCCTGCTCAGTATTGTGTCACAAACTTCACATACTTTGTCTTTCTTGCCAGGCTTGAAATAGCAGCTGTCTCTCCTGCTCTCAAGAGGAAGAGGTGAACTAAGTTCTCTTGCCAGAAAATTCTCTCTTTGATTGGCATTAGACCAGCTTTTTTTCTTCCAGAACCTAAAAAAAATACCTGAATGATTTGTTTCCCCATGGCCCTTCCACCTGCCATGCAGTTGACAGTATGCTGGATATACAACCTGTAAGGCTGAAGCCCTAACCATGATCCAATACAGCATACATTTTAATCTGGACCTTGACGCTATGGTGTTGCCTGTGTCTCATGGATTTTCTGCTCAGTTTAGCCCTTGAAATTAAATGCCCACCTTTGACCCACCCACCAATACTCACTCATTAAGCATATAGCAAAACAACAAATCACTTTAAACCAATCCATCAAGAAAACAGCAGGCACTGCAGGTTGAAGAAAACAGCAGCAGCAGCTTTGTAGCACTCACAGGACAAGGAGGTATCTTCTTTTAATTTTCCTCCTGCATGTTTCTGTGCCTTGAATCAGCCTTTGTCTGGTACAACAGCTATCCACAGCCTTGATTATACTTGTAATAAGCAACTTCTGCAAATGTCTCCGCTTTGCACCTGTGTGCAGTCACCTGTAAAACCTGTTTGCCATCCCATATTCTACACCTATGAAAATTCTCTTAAAAATAGTATATATAAAATACACAGTGCAAGGCTGTATTTTCACCTCAGGCTTTTGATGACAAGAACAGCTCCTTGAACTTCTTGCAGGTTCTTTATAAAAATAAAAAGAAAATATAACTGAAGTATTACATAGCAAAGGCCTTGGTATCTGCGCTTTTTAGAGACTTTATCTCAGAAAACCCTGTGAACAAAACAGGATGAATTACTTAAGCTTGCAAAAACAATGACATCCCAGAATGCTGACAACCCAGTTTCACCTTTATCTCACCTAATGATATCGACATGCAGAACTGCATAATCCCCTGCCACACTATTCCAGAATGCTTTGTAGATCATAGGTACAGCAGCACACTAAAAGCCTCTAGTTTTGTGGCAGATTTGCACCATCTCAGGGAAGGCAAGGGGGGATTGTCTAGTGCCACATTCCAAAAGGATGAAGAGTGTCACTTCTGAAAGGCACAGCTGCTATCAGATAGCAAAATACTTAGTGTAGATATGCTTTTTCTTTTCTCATAATTGGAAAAGTAAAACATGTAATCCTCCAAAATTGCAGCAAACACATGGCATCAAGAAAAAAAGCAATGAGTTTTTATTCCAAAGCAAAGATCTTTGTATTACTGAAGGCAGAGAGCCCTTTATGCCAGCAGCTCACATAAAACCATGAGATTTTCCAGAGATAACTGAAATAGTATTAAGCATAGCAAAACCAACAACCCATCTCTGATCCCCGAAGGGGAATGTATGCAGGGACTTACTGTGTCTATCAGCCTACATATTCCACTGTGGGAAGCTGTGTACTAGGGAAACAATTCAGTTCTGTAAACATGTCTAGCACCCAGCTGATCTCTCTTTCTGCAGTTTGGCTAGTCATGTAAACATCTTCCATACACAGCATTCCCTAGCAAGGAATTCACCTTTTTTTGCTTCCCTTCTGCATCTCCTTTTATTTATTTTGAACCTGGCTCTTACCGATGCCATGGGCTGTCCCTCATTCTTGTGTTGCAGGTGCAGTACAAACCTCACTGGCAGTTTAGGAAAAGCTGCACACTCCAAAGGCTCGGCAATTCATCATAATTTCCAGAAAGAAGCAGAAAAGCGGTGGTGGTGATTGCTGCCTCTTTCCTAAAGGCAACAGAGGAACGTATCTGTCAACCAGACATAGCATCCAGTGAAAGTTAGCACCAATTGCTACCCTATGCTGCTCATCCATATAGTATTAATAATACTTAATAAACAAAACAAAAACAAACAAAAAAACACCCAAAAAACACAAAACAAAACAACCATGAGTGACCATGGCAGACCAAAAGTGACTACTAGGAATAAGAGCGTGAGTGGAAAACCTTGCCTGTGCCAGTTGTCTCTAACAAGAATCATATTTCAGGTAAAAAACAGAGTAGGCTTTTGGAAGTGGCACTGGGGTACTGACTTTCTCATCTGTAGGCTGTTTTTTGATGACCAATTGGGAAAAGATTAAGTTAACTTTATGAGTGTTAATAACACTCATTTAATAGATGGTAGCGAAAGGAGGAAAAACCTACCTGGAGTACTGCATCTAGCTCGAATCCTTAGTACAGTGACCTGTTAGAACAGGTCCAGAGGAGGGCTGCAAAGATCATCAGAGAGATGGAACACCTCCTCTATGAGGAAAGGCTGAGAGAGTTGGGATTGTTCAGCCTGGAGAAGAGAAGGCTCTGGGGAGACCTTATTTGGCCTTTCAACACTTACAGGGGGCTTATAAGAAACATGAGGACAGACATTTTAGTAGGACCTGTTGCAACAGGACAAGGGGTGATGGTTTTAAAGTAAAAGAGAGCAGATGCAGACTAGTTATAAGGAAGAAATTTTTTATTATGAGGGTGGTGGAACAGATTGCCCTCATCCCTGGAAACGTTCAAGATCAGGCTGCACAGGGCTCTGAGCAACCTGATCTAGTTGAGGATGTTCCTGCTTGTTACACGGGGTTTGGGCTAGATGACCTTTAAAGGTCCCTTCCAACCTAAGCTGTTCTATGATTCTATAAAGAGACTGCCTAAAAAATGAGGGTCCATAGAGGCGGATGCTAAATCAGTCCCCAGAGCAATTCAGTTACTGTATCCTAATGCAAGTAAACAGGAGATGGTAGAAAACTAGATACACAATCAAGTCTGTAACTGAATGAGCATAACACGATTAGGTGGATAATGCTTATCCGTGGAAGAATAACAACAAAACAAAATATTACAGTTATGGAAGGGAGAGTTCAATGAATTCAGAGATTTGCATGGTGAAATCATCTGTGGATCTGATCCAAATAAGAGTTAAAGTTGGCATTTCCTAAAACAATAATCCAACAAACCAAACCAAACCATGGGGATAGGTACAAATCTGTAGAGGAAAAGATTGTCAGCTACAAATATGAGTAAAATGGATTTGGGAGCCAGAAAGGTTTCACAATGAGACAAATACAAGTTAGGCTTCCAAGGGCAAAAGAAAAACAATGAAGACACAAAGGAAATAAAACGAGCACTGGAACATGAAATTCAACTAACAAGGAAGATAACAAGAAATTGGTTTGTAAGAATACTGGCATTAACACAGATTAAGAAAAGTATTGGTCTGATATTCAACAGAGAAGAAAGACTATCAAGAGACAGCTTCGGGAAAGATCTTTAACTTTTTTGCATGCCTTCCCTATAAAGAGAAACTGTGATCAAATGACTGTCAGTTCAGAGGTGCAAGTAAGGGACAAGGCCTCATTTTTTAATAGAGAAACATAGGCTAGGGAGCTTTGAAGACATAAAAAGGTTAAAAAATTTCACATCAGCTGGGTCTCAACAGTTTTATTCCAGTTCATTTAGTGGCCATCCTTGAGAACTCCTGAGAGTTTAGGAGGTGAAAAAGGATAGGAAACAGTGATCATGGTACCTAACGGAAAACAGGGAGAAGCCATAGAGCAATACCTTGCAAAGTCATATACCCTAGCATCCACATGGTGTTTTACATTATGCTTCACATGGACTACACAAAACCAGTCACAAATAGTTATGAAGCTGGTTAGAAGAATATATTCTGTTGTAGGCAGAAATAATCTGTTGTGCAAATAGAAAAAAAAAAGAATTGTAAGTATCTATGTCGAAAAATGTACTGAGGACTTTTTAGAACTGAAGCAAGCGCAAGTGAACACCATCACACTGTCTCAAAAAAAAGTAATCATCCTACTAGGATGATAGATATTTGTACAGCATGACACACTCTTCAAGTAACCAAGTCTTTTTATTCAGTCCTGGTAAAACATCCCTGGAAAGCTGTGTTCAGTTCTGCAGCACTTTGTTTCAGTAATAAATCCAGTCACAAATCCTGAGAAGAGCAAGGAGAATAAAGATCTAGCAAATGTGACCTAGAAAGAAAGATTGAAAGATTTGGGATTGTTTACCTAGAGGAAAATGAGGAGGGATATAAAACAATGTAGGGAAATGGATCACAAAGAGAAGAAGAATGCTCTGTTCTTGATGCCTTTTGTGGTCAGGGTAAAAGTCACAGACAAACTGAAGTGACAGTGACTCAGGCAGACAATAAAGAAAATTTCCTGGCCATATGGGAGAAGGGCAGCAATTCCACCTACATCCTGCTTCCACCGCATACACCCCTCATTGCCAGAGGTTGTGCAGTCCCTACATTGCATGTCTTTTAACTGCTTAATCAAGCATCTATCAGGATTTCAAGAATTAGTTGAACCTGCCATATGGCAGGGTGATGGACTAAGCAAGCAATCTCTTAAGGTCCCCTCTTGCTCTTTCATTTTTTGTTCACTTGAGAAAACGTGACTTTTATCCTCCTCCTCTGTGATATGGTAGTCAGAGTAATCCTCTGACACCTAAGCCGATCAGCCAGTGCTAACACCGAGATGTGTGGCCCACACGCTATTCTTTCTCTGGAACCTAACATCATATTTGACCACCTTGCATTGAGGAGATGCAATGTTAATGCAGAGCCCTGTCCATGGCATGTGAATACTGGGAGGGAAATGGGAACAGAGAATTCTGTTTCTGTCAGAAAAGACAGCAAACGGTCCTGCACCCCAGCTATGGTGAAGGCTTTCACTGAATTCATTTCAAATACCTAAAGGTGAGAGTGGAGATTTTAATTTCCATACCTAATTTTTGCCTGCTAGAATTCCCTTCCTTTTCTTTCCAAAGTTCAGTATGAGCAGAAGGCTGCAAGAAAAAAGGTCTGTGTGAAACAAAAGAGACAAAGGATAAGACAGCAATAGAGCGCTGAACACCACCTAATCCTGCTCAGACAAATCTGTTATTTTGGATATTTAAAGAAAAAAACCTGTCTACTTGACAAGCCAGAGTGGTTCTAAAGAAACGATTACAACCTGTCATATCAGGACAGCCTGAAAAGAGTTTCCATACAGCCAATGATTCTATAAATTACATTTACAGTCACTTCATTTCCCAATCTGAAGCAGCACAGACCAGGGCAAAATGAACAGTGACAAAAATGTGCAGGTTTTACACAGTGGGATTGTAAAGAGTAATATGGAGATGGGAATGAACTTGATCGAATCGCAATGAAAGTTTAATTGTGTGACGTGTGAGTAATTGGTTAATGGGACTGGGTCAGCACCTAGTGTCTGTTGGTTTGAAAAGAGAATGAGAATGCAGCTTCAGCTATCTAAAAAAGGTTTTGCAGGCCAAAACGTTCCCAGCTCTGTAACTTGCAGAGTCCAAGAAATTACATAAATCTAAATGTAAATTACAGAGTTGTCTGATAGGCAGAGATATTTTTTGCTTTGAGACTGATATTCATATTGACAGTGTCTGAGGCCCAGAGAGGCCAGAACGGGCATCCAGAAGGGAAAAATGTGGCCTGGGCAAACGAGCCTGAATGAAAAGTGATGCATTAACCTGGAAGTAATTAAAAAGAAAGGGCAGGGGGGTAGCCTTGTTAGCAACTACTCAGTGTATAACAGAGAGCCATTATGATAATATAGGACTGTAAAAAATGAGGCCTTGTCTGCTCTGCAAGGACATTAAAGAATGAGTGACACTTTTCTCATGAAAAGAAGGATTGCCCTGTTGTCCCTCAGTAACATTTTCTCTGCCTCATCAACAGCCTGCCTGGCTATTGCCCTTCACTGTGGAGTTGGCTGCATTTCAGTTGTGCTACACTTGTATGCTTTGGAAAGGTAATGTATAAACTCAAAACAACTCTAAGAAAATTATAACGTAAAGATTATTCCATTTGGTATTTAATAGTTGACTTTCCAAGATTACTTAGGAAACTTTTTTTTTTTTTTTTTAACTACAGTATGTTAAGTCCCATCATATCTGTAGGAAATAAAAAAATTCCAGGTGAGTGAAAACAATTTTGTTTAAGCACTAAAGATCACACTCCTCATGGCATTTGGTGCTTCCTGAGAAAAGGTTGGAACTGAAGACTTCCATCTCAATACCTTGCAGAGATGGGATTTTATATCTAGACTTCCACGTTTGCCTACAGTAATAAAGAAGTAACACCCTATTTTTAGTACTACAGGCAAGAACCTACCACTTTGATCACACTAGTATTACGGAATCAGCAAGGCATGCCAGGATCAAATCAGAAAAAGTGGTTTCCAAAATGCTTTTGAAGTAGAAAAGGACATAAATGGAAGCTAGGAAAGGTTTTACAAATAAAATAAAAGTGTGAAAAAGACAAAGGAAAATATAGGTTGATTATTCAAATCAGAGGAGAGCAATAACTAATGGTATAGAGATGTCTGAAAAATTTAGTCTTTTTTGCATCAGTCTTCATAAAAACCATTATGTGTGATCAGCTACTCAGAGCAATGGTTTTACAAGGAGATAGAAACATAGAAGGATAAAATAAAGCAATAACACTTCAATAGTTTAGCTGAATTCTTGTCAGCATTCCTCAAAGAAATGTCTCTTAAGGTACCGAAGAAGTGAGTCAAAGCAGAGTCTGAACTATAGGTTCTGAAATCTTCATGGTCTTCAAGAACTTGTGGATACAAGGAAGGTCCAAGTGATGAGGAGGAAGGTAAATATACCCCCTGTCTGCTTAAAAAAAAAAAAAAAAAAAAGCCTAGGGAACAAAGATTAATTAAATTTTTAAACATGGTGACACACAAGAACAAATTATCACATAGCAACTTACAAGCACTGAAAGTAGCATTCCTGAGCCTTGTGACCTCCTTAGACATGCAGCAGACAGGTCTGAGGTGACACTTGGCAGGCTGGATGGTGGAGAAGAGGACAACAAACTAATGTGGCCTCTTCAAGGGCAGACGTCAACCATGTATCAGCTCCAGGAGACTTACAACAGCCTCCTGGACCACGAGCAGTTTGACAGACACTGGCTTGAGGGTTGAGGCTAAGATGAACAGCCAACATAGAGCTGTGAAGAATAAACGGTGGCAGACCTATCATTTCTTTGAAGGGATTTGGTGGATCAGAAAGGGTAGCCAGATCTTTTGAGACACTCTGACTTTACCAGGGCTTCTGACATTAATCCAGATGACTTTTTATTTTACCAAACCCTATGTAATTTATCTTAATGAAATTGCCATGCAGTAACTACATAGCTGTTCAAAAAGGCCTCACCCAGTGAGAAGCTGTAAGTAAATCACTGGTAAAATAGGGAGAACATTTTGCACCACAGCCTGAGAGAGTGATCATGGATCCACTTCTGTTCCAGGTTTACTTTGAATTGGTTGGATTCCAGAAGAGATTATATTTGGAAAATGTACAGGTGGTACCTGGCCATGAGGCCTTGTGAGTATTTGGGATAGTAGGTTTCTTCAATTACTCTGTAAATTGGAGATAGAGTAGGAAATAAGCATAATGCTATTCAATAGACAATAAATGGTAATACTTAAAAGGATAAACATAACAAAAAAAAATGTGGAAGGCTTGATTAATTCAGTAGTATACTGTCAAGCAATCCTAATGTGAGACAACACGTTACCATTGTGATTTGCCTTTTTTTGCATATTGGTATGTATTCACAGTAACCTTTGTGTAACCATACGCAAACTCTTGTGCTCTGCGTGACCACACTCTACCCAGACCACTATGTCCAGCTTCACGCAGCACACTTCAGCAGAGAGCTAGAAAGAATGCAGAATAGTCAGTGGGAAAACACAACTGAAACAACAAAGACAACACTTTTGGAAACAGAAGATCTGCAAGGAATGGTTAAAGGACTCTCTGTCCAAGAGAATCAGTTGTGGGGAAATAACATATATATATATATGTATGTATGTATGTATGTATATGTATATATTTTTATAGATATATTCACAAACACACACATTATGCATATATATACTTTATGCTTTCTTATACATACACACATACACACACACACGGCAGAAATGCCAGTCGTTGTCCAAAGTCACTAAAAAGCAAGCCAGGGTGCAATCCGCTTAGTTCACAGCACAGAAAAGTGGAGTTGAATATCACCAAATTATTAGGTTATGATGGTAGTGGTGCAGTTCCCACTGTGCCCCCACACCAGAGAAGGTGAAGGAACAGCCTGCCTTTAAAGACAAGTCAAGAGAGAATATCTGTTCCTGTGGTACCTTTTTAATGATAAAAACCTGATAATATGCTGCAGGACACTGACACAATTCAACATATGTACACTTTGGCAATACACCATGCACTGAGTGCTGTAAATCTGAAAGTTTTTAAAGACAGGTATGACTCTTCTAGGCAGAAAAGCAGCTAATCCTGAAACATAGTTGTCTTCTGCTAAAAAGAGGGGAAACAGGAGACAGTCTGCATCCCAGGCCAGTAGTACAACAAGGAATGCATCCCATTGTTAAGCTGACTTTTACTTCACTTGTAATCTTTTTTCATTCAGCCTTTGTATCTATTCCTTTGACGTATGAAGCCTGGATAATTACACTTGTAATTTGTTTCATTAAAAAGACAGCCTAGTTTCATGGGATGAGCTGAGTGTCATGAGATGAGCCAGGGTGGAGATGATAAACTGGGATGCACTGCCTCCGTGGAAATGACGGATCAGTCTAAGGCAGTTTGCAGAGATCTGAGTCCTGAAGAGGTTCAGAGGCTGGTGAATACACATTGCAGGGAGGCAGCACAGGATGCTTGTGCTGCAAGTTGTCACACTTGGAGATAAAAAATATCAGACAAGTGGGCAACAGCTACCCCTCCCCCAGGCATGTCACCTATCATCAAGGATTTTCAAGGAAAAGGTCAAACAAATATCAGTGCAAGGTAGTCTAGGTATGGTGGACTCTTCCTCAGAGCATGAGGATGAACACACTTCCCTACTTACACTTATCTGACGATTTACCATGTGGCACTCCACAGGACTGACAAAAACACCTCCAGGAACTTCTACCAGTCCAATACTTCCAGCAGTCCCCCAGCTTCCTCAGTGGTCCTACCTGGCCAATTTATCACATTTTATACCCTGAGAGGGTCCTTGTTAAATGAAGGAACTCACGGCCAATTAACAATATAGGCATAGTTATACCAAAGTGCCATCCACTCGACCACACTAGGGAAGTGATATCCTGTTTCCCAGCTGGTCTAAATTGGCCTTCAGGTTCTTTTTACCCTGAGAACAAAAATAATTGGTCTTGTGGCTAGACCTTCTCCTGGATATACACTCCACATTTTATACTCTGTGACATCCATAATTCTGCTTGAATGAATGAATAGCTGACACTGACTGTTTCCAGACTGCGGGTGCAAACAGGATTCCAGTTCACTTCTTATTCTTGCCATCTTTTCCCTTGTGATAACAAGATAGTTAAGTTTTTATTTTGCCTTTTTTTATTACACATGGAATGTATAATAAGCATGTATCACCAGGTTTTCTAACATATACTCAAAGAGTGGAGGGTGCCTATTTACTAGAGTTTTCAGTCCCGCTCTGCACTGTTGTGGTGCATCTTCACAGATCATAGCAGCTCACATATGCTGTAGAGATCATTCAGCTCCACTGATACATGGTAATGCATCACTTCCATCTTCTTTTGAGCATTGCAACACGTGCATTTCATTTCCTCAGAGCCATCTGATTTAGTCCTCTTCCAACCCGGCTTCAGAAAACATTGAAAAGAGATTTTTGCTTTTCTCTGCCCTCCCTGCCCTCACCCCAGTGTCCCGATTTTAAGCATTTTGGCCATTAATTTTGGTTTCAAAATCTGCAGTGGATGATTTCCTCAGAAACATGAATTCTTGTCAGCTGGTCCTCCCATTTTGTCTGTTTGCATCAGGTTGATGTGCTGTGAACAGACATTACAAAGCTTAAGTCTTCCAATGTTGTCTCTGTTCCAATGTTGTTACCAAAGCAGAACTGCACTGATCACATTCCCCTCTAGCAGCTACTATGCAAGAATACTCTTATTTCTGAATAGCACAGATTAATCTATTTTACAGTATTTCCTTTATGCCAATGATTTTCATACTGCTTTTCCCTATCGACCACCATGTCGTTGGTGAGGTCTGTTCAGCACAGCACAATATAACCTCAAAGTGGAGCTGCGTGCGTCTGCAGCGATAGCTTACATGCTGTAGGAGGATTCCACATTTCATTTCACTGAAGAAATGATCTCACTGAAATTCTCTAAATGCTGCAGCTAGCATAATGCAGACTCTATCACAAAGTAGGCTATTACCTTTTCTGTATTTTCTTCTTGCTGGGTGTTCCTGTGTTGCCACTGATAGCACAGCCCCACTTCGCCACTGTTAGTCCTCACAGCAGCCTCCAGCCCATCAGCTCTGATGCCTGCTGTGTCAGCCACAGAAAATAAAGAACAAGGATGAAAAAAGAGAGTGCTGTCACTTTCTGCTCAGTCCACAACAACTACAGGAGAAGGTAGAGTAAAGGGATGGGAGAGAGAAGAGTAGATAGTGGTGATAAACTGAGTTTGTTAGTCCAGTGCAGACCAAGGTCTCATACACCCACCCTGCTCAGGATTCAGTGCCTGCAGCCCTCTCTGCAGGTAGGGGAGGAGAGCACCATGACAGGAGTACGAAGCTTCTGCACAGAGGTCTCACTTCCAAGGAGATGGTGAGGTCCTCAGACTCTAAACTCAACAGGAAGAAATATAATTTCCCCTAGAGATGTGATCACTAGTGGGGTGTTCTCAGCACCTCTTGTAGCTGGACTTCTGTGCAGTCAGGACTACAAAGGCACTAGATCTGCTGGTAGACATGAAAAGGCAATCCAGTGTTAACTCAGGGCACTCCACTAGACAGACAGATTTCAGGGTCTGCTTCAGCTATATAGCTGTCTAACACTTTTGTAAACCAGGTTAGCTCCAACACAATGTGAATACCTCCTCCACCTCCTTCAATGACTCTGCTTATGTGGCCAGTGAACTACAGCTGTCTTGTGGTGGAACAGCTGGTATCCGCAATTGTTGGTGATTTTGTGATTCCTAATTCTGTGCTTAGACGCTTCATATTTTATGTCTGGACCAATCCTTAATGCAGAAGTTTATTACTAGCAGCACTTTACTCCATCAGGCGTGACCCGCCTCCAAACTGGCCTCTGCAGCCACAATCCACCTACCTTAAAACAGCCGCTCAACACACATGCTATGCTGCAAAACAGCTCATTGAAGAGTTTCTATCAATTAAGCTTTAACATCCTTTTGAACCACAGATGATCCATTCACCGCTATTCCCTGCAGCACTCGTGGTGTTTGGAAGCAGCCAGGAGTCTTGTAAGTAAAACCAGACTTACCATTTTAAGCACATCAATGAAGTCTTGGGCGAACAGAGCCTAGTACCAGGTCTCTGTAAACAATTGCAGCTTTGTTGTTGCCCTTAATTCTTAACTGAAATGGAAGTTACCCAATTTTCCAAAGTAATAAGCATACCCAGCAGCTTGCAAGGGCTCACTCCTAATGTAATCCTAACCTTGTTCTCCAAATCTACATTTGCCAGGTTTCAGAGGGACAATTTGATGTACAAAGTTTTTTTCCTCCTGTTCAAAATCTTGTCAACTGTTACAAAGCCAAACTTGGGGGCATTTTTGAAGAGAGATTCTATCCAAAAACCACTGCAGCTTGGAAAGCTCAGATAAAAATTCAAATGAATTTCAATCTACTGAAGTTCCATTTTTTATTGCAGAAATGCCACTCAGAGAGTCCTACAGGCAGAACTGAACTTTACAATACACATATTTCTTAAAAGAAGAAAAGATACAGATTAAGTACAAAACTAAGTTCTAAAGACTGCAGAATCAAGTACTTATTTCAATATTGAGTCAACCACAGTTCACACAAATACAAATGTTCCCCCTTGTGTGAGTCTCATTAGACACTCAAATTGGATATTACTATTTGGCACCAAGTAAGTCAAAGTAATATTTCAACAAGATTGTCATATAAGATGAATAAATTCCTATCTTCCTTGTAAACAAGAAATGTGAGTGCAGTGAAATAACTTGCCATCATTACGAAACAGAGAGTGCTAGCTAGCAGCATCTGCAGGGGTATTCTCAACTATGTATTTCTAAAATTATGCAAAGAGGTATGGGACACTGCAATCAAATCTTCTGGCATTTTCTGTGGCACAGAGAGCATTGGACAGAACCAGCATATGGGAGGTAAGTGTTGACAATTGTGGAAAGAAAATGAGGAAAGCCATAACTACTACCTATGCTGGGGAAGCAAAATGACTATCTGAAATGAGAGTAAATCTGAAATGCCATCTTCCAAGAGAACCCAGCTTACAATGCCATGCTCTGCATAGTGAAGCACACAGACTACTGATCTGAATTTGGCAGTAAAGACTAGGCTACAAATGATCTAATTTATCTCAATTCGTATCAGCTTAGCAAATTTGGAAGAGGTTATATGAAAATAGCTAACAAGGGAATCACAAAAGCATGGATTTTAAAGTCTTTAAGCAATAATGACTTTTCATAATGCCTGATCTTTTTAATTGATGTCCCTCTGGTAAACCGCAAGGAAATCATGAAGACCAGAATGGGACCTTTGCTTAGGAAAGATAAAAAATAAAAGAAGCATGCAAACAGTTTTTATATTTCTTTACCAAAAGGAAAATCACTCCCAATTTCACTGACGAGGTGAAATACAAAGAGAGGTACCTGTGTGCCTGTTTAGAGCAGGAAACAGTAATCAGTCAATCATCAGAAATAAGTGATTGTATACTTTGATATACAACCATTAAGCATAAAACTCAAATGCCATAAAATGATTCTGCTGACATAATTTGCAAAGACAAAGCCCTTATGGCAACAAGAATGATTTTTAAAGGAAAAAAATCTCAAAATAGAATAGAATTTTTAATGTAAAAGCATTTAAATCACAAAGGATGAAAGAAATAATAGTGTAAATAATGAAAAGTGTAAAGAAAGATAATTGCTATCTTCTTTTTTCTTTTCTCAGGATAAGACTAAAATGACATCCAGATACACTGAAAGACAGCAAACCTAAATTTGAATAAAGAATAACAGATTGATTTAGTAGGCAAAACAAAAAACTGTAACCAGCCTGTGGAATGGATTATCACAGGATGCTCTTGAGATTAATAAACCAGCAAAATTAAAGAAAAACTACACATAATCCGATTAATAAACTTGTCCAGCTATAATGTCAACCAGCAAAACTAAACAAAATTAAAAAGGTGAAATTTAAAGTTTAGGGTCCAATCTGTAAGGAGAAAACATATTAGGAACCATATGACATCCTACCCGCATTTGGTATCCTACAAACATTTGGTACTAGCTGCTATGTGATAAAGACTACCCTCCAAACACAGACACACAGGTGCCCAAAATCACAGTCTCAATACCTTCAGTATGGTAATTCCTAAAATAGTAATCTGCGTCTACATTTCATCACAGTTTACAAGTTATTGTTTCCAATAGTTGCATAAAATGTAATTTTTCTTAAAGACCTGTCAAAAGAAAGGGTGTTTTTTTAAGTAACAAGGAAACCAAAGAAGGCTCTTGTGGCAAGAATAACACTGGCAGCAGCTGGAGGGAGGTGATCTTTCCCTTCTGTCCAGCCCTGGTGAGGCATACCTGGAGTGCTGGCTCCAGTGTTGGGCTCCCCAGTACAAGGCTGACATAGACATGCTGGAGTGAGTCCAGTGAAGGGCCATGGAGGTGATTAAGAGACTGGAGCACCTGTCAACGTGGAGAGGCTGAGAGCACTGAGGATGGTCAGCCTCAAGACAAGAAGGCTCAGGGCAAAACTTTAAGCAAAATAAATGTCACATAAACTATTGATATAGACTGTAATTTTTACAAACTAGTGTTGGTTAGGATACACAGCTACCATAAAAAACTTAACACATACAAGTAGTTACAGAACAGTGTCTGGGACACTGAAGGTATTATTATTTCAATAGTCTGTATCAGTAATTTGTGTGAGATTTGTTCTGCTTATAGTCTCTATTGGCTCTAGATTTCCTACTATATGTTGTAATTTCAAGGAAGCTACATCATGTCATTAATTCTAGTGGAGACAGAAAGACTGCATGGACTTTTACTGTTCTCCTAGGAAAAACAGAGTTTAGGTATTACAAACTGCACACAGAGAGATGCCTGCTCAAAAGCACGTGTTTCAGTCATTCCCAAAGCAGAGCATCCCAGGGACCTCATTCACTAAATGGTTCATTTCTTTCCATTAACATCTCTACTGGCAGCCTCACTATTTCCACAGTATGTACGTATGTACAAACACACACACCCATACACCACCACCACCCCACCACCCATGTTATGCTGTTATTTATGTGCTCAATTGTAAATCAGTTGAGGCTTTACCAAAAAGGGACTTGAATAAGAAAAGACACAGGTCTACAGGGCTAACTACCTTAAACCTAAACCAGAGATTAGAGGGTTGTTTGTTTATTTTCTTTCTCTTTCTTTCTTTTTTTTTGTACATGTGGTGAAATATGTTGCATGGCCTTCAACTGCCAGTCACTGCTTTTTATTATCCTTGGATTTATTGCTTGTTTTGCACTTCGACACTTCTATCATTTTTCTGTCTCAGTATGTTTGTAACATGACTAAAGTTGTATGAAGAAATTCTCATCTTGTGCTTTTTTCTGAACACTTTCTCTCTAAATAGCAACTCATATCCTGCCTTTCACCATTCATTACTGTTAGATAGTAGATAACTGGCCTATGTGAACTGACTTACAGGTCTCGGTCCCATCCTAGCAAAGTGCAGAAATGCTGTCACAACTGTCATTGGTTGGCACCTTATTTATAGACTCAATAGCATATTAATCAATATCTCATTGAAAACTGCACCACAGCATTCCCTTTAAAAATGTCAGTAGTTTTTCAGTATATGTGGTGACACCACATAATATGTTGTCAAAGAGCCATCTGATATTGCTTCAGTGGTTTTATGCTGTACTTCATACAATATAAAAGGTACACCCCAGGTCATACCCCTACCCATGTATAAGAATAAGATTTTGATTAGCTCCAAACTAATTGGCTTTCTTATTCTGAGCTTTTCTGTAAATGAATGCAATTTGTGGCATGCAAGCAAAAAATCAGAAGTATTATATGCTTTCAGAAAAAGATAACTTCTTCACTTTCTTGACAAAACAAAGCTGTGTCCACATTGATTCCATGCTCTTTTAACCGTATCTGCCCACATCTATGACAGACCATCAACCAATATATGGTGTAACTTAGAATCACATGCAACAATTTGCAATACATGGCCAGCCCCAGTGCACACTGTGAGCAAAGTGAGCGTCACAGGGGTGTGTAAACCACACTGGCTGAGCGGGCTGAAAGGGTGCCTACTCCATTCCCCAACTGTAGCTGTTCCCTCAGAGCTTAACACTGCAGTCTGTCTTCCTCTTTGTAATGCCCAAGTGTGTCTGAGTGGCCATGCTGACGTGGTGGTCAGAAGAGTGACCAGATGAGATGTAAAGAAGTTCCCAGTCCAGGTTCGTTGGTGTCTTTTCAGCCTGATGGTTTTGCTGCTCCAGGTTGCAGTGTAGCCTCAGTAAAAGTAATGTTTGCAAAACTGACGGGCTAGTAAGCTGTAGAACAAGTGCCTGGGGACAGAGATTTCTTCAGCTGTGTTTGTCACCAGCTAAGAATGGTCACTGAACCACATTGAGCGTTGTCATGTTTGGGAGAGCTTCCCTTTGGACTGTTTCAATCTTTCTTCCATGCAGCCAGTGACCAGGCCAATGTCTCAAAAGATGAAACCTGAAATGGATCACTGGTCAGACATTCCCATTTCTCCACTCTGGTAGCGCGACAAGTGCATCTGGCATCTGTGAACCCTTCTTCCTTCAGGGATTTGTGACTACTGAGCTGACTGCAGGTTTTTCAGAATGGCTTTTTCAGAACAAAGCACTCCCTTTTTTCAAAGGTGCACACATGCAGAGCAGAGAGTTAAAAATAATCTTTGGATATTCCCTTCCTCTATCGAAGTAAATTTTTCTTGAAGCTTTGATACATTCCAGTCAGCCCAGTACATGCAATCTGCTTCCTTCAGTTTATATACCCCTTTCTCTGTCAGAGAAAAACTCTTATCCAGCTGCCGGTAACAACTCATTCATCTTTATTCCCAGTAAACCCTGCCATCTTTAAGGCTTCATTATCTCCTCTGAAACTAGGTCTAGCCTGGCAGACTAAAATTTCCCATCCTAGCTAAACTACTCCTCCAAAACTAACTTCTCCAGAGAGGAACCCTATAGTGTAATACTGTATCTTTTCCGCGTCCCATAGCTTTCCCTATTCTCCTAGTTTTACCTCTTAAAACCTTTAACTCTGTCTAGGCAGGCAGGATAATCTCTGCCTGTTAATGGAGGTGTACAGGGTACGGATAACTAATCAGATCACTATGTTAACATTTTCTGCCAAGTGGCATTAGTATAAAACACTGTTCAGATACAGTTTTGAAGTAAATGGGAACAAAGCTCCGATTTACTAGCAGGGCTCCAGTTACTACTAATTCAGCATCTGTGCTGTGTGAAAAGAAATCATAAGGAAATATCCAAAAGAATGCAATTTCCTGTGTTCTCAGGAGATCTAGATGGCAATAAGCATATGCATATAGTCGCTTCTACTTCATACCTCCCCAAACCAGCAGGGGACCACATTTACTTAGGATGTGGTTAGGCTTGGGTTAAGTTCCTTCCTTTGAAAGGGTTTGAAGCCAGTGCCATTACCTTATAAAAAAATTGTCCAGTGAGGAAAAGCAGAAGATTATGATAACAGAGAATAAGACATCTCAGCACCTTACTACTTGCATCTAAGTCTTTGTTCCAGTTCATGTTCAATTAACAATAAATGCAAAATGGAGTTTCTTGGGAAATTACAGTTCAAGTCCCTCCAAGCAAAGGAAGAAACTGAGCCAGTTTTTCTGCATTTCGAGAATGTTCTAACCACTGCTTCACTGCAGAAAAGCTGTTGGTTACTTTCAGCTTTATGACTATCAGCTGCTGGAAAATCAATTACCGGCACAGCCCTAACTTTAATATAGAGATCATGATGGGCCACAGTGCTGAGATCTAGATTTTGTTTTGCCAAAGTGCATGAAGGTGGCAATTTCTCCATAACAGGAATGCAGACTTCAGTTTTCACTTAATTATAATGGATGTATTCCTGAACAGGACTGTGGGATTTGGTTTATACATAATGATGACTTTTGTTTTGTGATGCTGATAGTAAATCTGCTGTTGATGGCAATTTGCAGATTTCATGTGAATTCTATTTTTAAAAAAAATGTTCTGATCTAAACCTAAATGAATATATTTACCAATCTCACTGATAAATTTTCATTTAGAATCCTCGTGTGAGTCACACTATATAAACAATGGCCTTTAGTAGGTAACATTAATATATGGGAATTACATTTAGAAAGTGCATATCTTTTGACATGATCAAACACAGAGCTTAGTCACATTAATATAAATGAAAACCTGATTGCATTACTGTTTGCAGCTGCAAAGTGTACTGCACTGATAACAGACATGCTTGTGCACACACTATAGGTTATGCAGGACAAAGAATGATTTTGCTTTGTGAGTCTTTGTTACTGAATATGTTACAGAAAACAGAGACTTTGGTTAGTAATGCCATTTTTTTATTAAAAGTCTGAAAAAATTGTGGAAACTGTTAAGAGGTAAATGGAGAAGATGAAGAGGCATATCTCTTCCTCATATTTATCTAGAGTCTTTGGGTCAAAAGAAAAGAATCCAAACAAGTCTTTGCCCCCCTCCTCATCCTTAAAAAACTTCTTTCTGCAGCACATGATTAGTTGTTATGTCCATAGACCCTAGGTGGCCATGATTTTGATAACTGTAGCAAAGACATACATATAGCAGAAAAAGTGCTCACAACTAATTGCTGATAAAGATTTTCAGTAACAGATGATTTTTTTCCCTTTCAACATTTAAGGATCCTAAGCATTGGTTATTATTTACTTGATGAACTCTTACTTTATGTTCTTTTTCAAAAAATGAAAGCATTCCCACAGACAGCTGTAAGAAAACCTACAATGTTTCTGGATACATATTTATCAATATATTTATCCTGTAGTCTTTAAAATCTGGTCTTTTTCCAAAAATGTCTTGTACTCTATTCTGCCTAGTTTAGATTTCCAAAAAGTACCAGATTTACAGGCTAAAGTTCATTTTCAAAAGGGTCAGGCATTTTAAATCATGTCTCCTTGACAGTTAATGTCATTTTGATCCTAAACTACTTCTGAGAACAGGATTTAGAAGTGCAAATCAATAAGATTGTTATGAGGATTATTTTTTTCCTGACTGACAGGAGGAAACGGAAAAGCTTGAACAGAAATACTAAAACTAACCTATTCTGATTGCTTGCAAGAAACTATGGATTTTATTATTTGGCATGCCTGGTGCAAGACTTCTCATCTCTGTAGACAAAGCTGAATTTTGCCACCTTGAGGTTCTCAAAAAAATCTTTTAGTTTGTATGTCCAGATACAATCAAATTTGCAGCCTTCAGTCAAGCAATGCTCTAAACAGTTAAGCAATGCTATAAACATGATGGAGCCTGGCAAACTTCACCTAATAACAGCAAACACGAGTCCTTGGTTAACAATCCCCATTTTTGTTTCTAAACCATTTTTTATCTTAGGGTCACCTAAATAAAGGGATAATAATACTTAAAAAATGAAAGTTTACGTGTGAAGTTGGATATATTTTCTCACTCCTTTCCCTAAAGCAGGTAAACCGGCCATTTTGTAGCAGCCATTTTTACTTACCAAGGCAGATACCAGGATGAAATACTGTTCAATATATTAAAAAAAATGAATTAACAAATGGTCTGAGTATTAAAGTAAATCACAACTCCAGCTTAAAAATGGAATTGGCTAAGAAAAAAATGTTCAAGATATATAATTTGATGGATTCCCGTGTTGATGAGCTATGAGCTATCCTGCTCAGCATTTGTCAATAAATAAGAAGTTATGACTACCCTGCTATTCTTCCGAAGGATTGGACTTGGATGTTTAACCAAAAGAGAAATCTTTCCTGATTTTACTTAGAAAGACTGCATTTTTGAGGACCATGTATTTTAGAAGAGTACTTGCACCTGTCTGGAAGAAATGTCTAAGAGAAGAGACAATATCTCAAGAATTATATGCATTACAAGGCTAATTTGAGTCTACTAGCTGGAAATGAAATTTGAAATTTACTCTTTGCAGTCAGGATTATTGATGTGACCTGAGGATATATGGTATTTGGTACCAGTCATTGAGAGATTTGGTTTTGCCCTCAGGTTTTGGACTGGCAGAAGTAGCCTTGTTCTCAGCTTATCCAGATACATACCGGGCTGAGCATAGCATTAGTGTATTCACCTGTAAGGACGTACTCATATGATATGGAGCTACCAGGCAAAAGCTGGAAATGGTACCCAACTAAAGCTTTATAAATGCAAATTTTGTCTCGTTACATCACTTTCAAGTTCAGAAGCACATGGAATTTTTACTGGAGAATATAAGAGCAAAATCAAACTGTTCCTTACAAACTGAGCTAAATTCCCTTTTTGGATGTATGAATTTCAGCATCCTGCAATCCTTGCAATCTTTTGCTGATGAACTGAAGGGAAATATGGTCACATAAGAGCTTGGTAAAAATAAAAATCAGGTAGCATTCTTTCTTAACACCTTTAGGGGCTGGCAAGGAAACACTGAAAACTATTTTTATTGCTTGAAGATAGAAGTCCACAAGGAAATCCTTGTAACTGAACAGTATAACTAAACAGGAAATCCTATGAATTCCAGAAAGGTATCAGAATACACCACTGAAATAAGTATTGGTCTAAAAATAAAAAATCCATCTACTCACTAGGGTTACCATAATAGCTGGGATCATTTTAAAGTAGGTCATTAAAAAACCCTACAAAAATTTTATGAAAATCATGGATGATTTAAATTTAGTATCGGTAAACAACTCATTTACATAGAAAGAAGAAACAGGTTTTAGTAATCCTGAGACAGCTGGAGATATTTCTTAAAGCTAGACTGAAGATTACGATTTTTTTGATTAACCATTATTATTTGCGGTACTTTATCAGATATAAAACTGAATTGCTTCCTTAATACCAAAGATAAATACTAAGGTGCTTTACAGATAAATGCAAAATGACAGGCACCCTGCTTTAAAGAACTTGCATCTGGTTTATTTATATATAGTTAGAAACAGAAAAGCCCAAGAGACAGTATCACTGCATTTAAGTTATTCACAGGGTAGTGGATGGGGGAGAAAAATGTGTTTTTTCTGTTAAGCCAAAAGGAGCTGTCAGCTGTTAGGACTCTGACCTGTGTATTTGCTTTGAAGGTGCAGCAAGTAATAGAGAAAGAAATCCAGACAAGGGACAATCTAAATAGCTAGAACAAATGAAACAACTGAAATAAACATCCCCTAGAGGACTCAGTAGTTTCCACAGCTACTCCAGACACACTGACACTTGTGATTATAATGAATTTCATAACAGTGCTGACTTTTCCTACTAGAGTTTACAAAAGCAAAATAGAATAACAACAGACTCTTACACTTTTTGCCTCTGAACAAGGCCTGGTAAAATGGGAGTACTTGACCAAGTCTTCTGTTCTGTGGTCTGGTGTGCTCTTAAGGCAAAGAAGGACAATAGAATGTGGAAGCACTTCTTATCTTCAATCAATTTAAAGTTTTTCAGTAGAGAATGCAAGAAATGTTGGGCACATTCCCATCAAAATGACCTTACTGTTGCTTTAGAACACTTTTTGTTAATGTTGCACGTTTAATTTTTAGCCTGGATTCATTAGGTTATGGGGTGGTTAGGATCAAAATGTGTGCAAGTAGTGATGTACATCTTTCTGTCCTTTCCCTTACCGTTTTGGAATATAGTGATATATTTTAGCAAAATCTTATGAAAGTAAGGGACTGAGTAAAGAAGGATCTCCACTACTGTCCCCTCTCTTCCAAGGGAAAAGCTATAGATATTACTCAACAAAAAATGAATTTCTGCAGTGAAAATAACACATTAGGAATGTTGCAAAAAGCAAAAAGGTTTAGTTGAATTAGATCAAATAATTCAATGAGAAGACTGATTTCCTTTGCATACCAAGCTTCTTTATCTCTGCTGCTGATAAAGTGATTTTTTTCCTTGCTTACTTTGAAATACAGTGGTCTACAAGTGTTCTTGAATGCTTAGACGGCCTCATTTTTAGAGGTTGTCCTGGTTTTGACTGGGTGTTTCAGTTGTTGCTGAGCAGTGCTTACCCTAAGGCAAGGGCTTTTCATTGTCCCCTGCTCTGCCGGTGAGCTGGGGCACAAGGAGCCAGGAGGGAGCAGGGCCAGGACAGCTGGCCTGAACTAGCCGAAGGGATATTCCATACCATAGAACGTCATGCTCAGTATATAAACTGGGGGGAGTTGGCCAGGCGCTGCTGATCACTGCTCAGGGACTGGCTGGGCATCGTTCAGGGTTGGTGGTAAGCAACTTTATTGTGCAATGCTTTTTTTTTTTTTTTTTTTTTTTTTTTTTGGGTGGGCTGGGGTTTATTCCTCTTTCTGCCTCCCCTTTTCATTACAATGTAAATCGTTAGTGGTTTTTATTTTTTACTTTATTTTAATTCTTAAACCATTCCTATCTCAAGCCATGTTTCTTAGCTTTTTTGATTCTCCTCCCCATCCTACCGGGGGAGGGCTGGGGAAAGGAGTGAGCAAGCAGTTGCATGATAGTTGCTTGCTGGGATTAGACTGTAACAGGTTAAGGCAGATTCCTGATTTCTACAAAAGCAGAAGAGTGCAGTTTCATGATAATTAACAGGAAATCACTAGTTGCATACCATAAGACATTGTTAACTGACTAACTATTATAAACAGTGATATTCAATGGACAGTTTAAAGTTAATACTGTAAATATTGTTTACCACCTTTCAAATGTGACAGTGAAAAGTCAATCTGAGCTGTGAACCCGGGGGATGGCCTACTGACTATTCCTGTGAGGTGCTGACCTCTAGCTAGGAGGAGCATGAAGTCCACACAATTGAAGTCATACCTGCAGAAGCGATAAGCCTGTTTGGTTTAGAGCTAGAAGACTGTATGGGTACACACAAACGTACACTTATATGCTCATCACTGTGGATTGTTGGAAAAGGTTTTGGTTAATAAATCTTAATTATTTCTTCAAAGTAATGCACCTAAATCAAAGGTAATTTTTCAAAAATAGTCATGGTACGGTAAAAACAATACAAGATTAATAGCTTTCCTCAGTTGCCAACACCTCCCAACATCATGCAGATTTGATGAAAAAGCCTCTGATAAAACAGTCTAAGACTAATTTACATATCCTCTGCCCTGATGTGAAATCCCTTTTGGTTGATAAATTCGTTTTTCCCCTCTAATGCTGTGTGAACTCTAAAAATGAAGAGTTCCTTCATGACGCTTGATGAAGACCTCCCCGTTAAAATATCTGCCTTTTTCAGTTTTCCAAGAGCTACTGTAGATACATTTCTTTTCATTTGTGTTGGGGTAATGCCAAAGGAATCTACCTATGAAACAGCAGGCTGTATGAGGGCAGAGGATAATGCGAAGTCTCCACCTACCAAGTGCCCTGGCTGACTTCTGTTATTCCTGCAGTACGTGTGTGCAGAGTTGCAAACAGCAAGCTAAACTCACAATTGCTAAGTCAGCAAGAGTGGATCACTGAACAACTTTCTCCCTAAACCTCTCTTGTGAAGGGCGAAAGAGGATCCCACCCAACAAAGGTGATAGTTGATGACCTGAGAAAGGGGATGGCTCGAGAGGGACAAAGACACCTTAACTGTGCTTCTCGAGGTCATCTTTACAATGACTTTTGACTGAAGTATAGCTAGGTATAGACTTGGCGTGCTTAGAGCTCTAAGCACTTGGGCTTAAGTATTAACTAGTTGACAGTCATGAGCTGAAATGTACCTCAATGCAGCTAAGTTACCTCAATAAATATCAATATTTTACCCACACCACTCATTTGCAATATGTATTACAAGTCCCATTTGTAGAGCTCCTTAAACACTCCATAAAAATAAATTTCCTATGGGGAAAAGGAAACAAATCAATGGCTTCCTAGCAAAACAAAGCTCTCTCCCCATAAATGAAATGAAACAGAACAGTTGCCAGTGCTGCCTGACAGGATTTCACAAAAAGTTGGTTAAAAGACTGGCAGATGCTGGCACCCAAATAGGAACAGGGCACTTCCACCTCAGCCATGCTTACCTCTGTAATTTGCATTTCAATATACCCTTTCAACCAAACACCTCAAAGCACCTGAAAACCATTAAATTTGTCAATTAAAAGCTTCCAGCGTATTATCTTCCTGGTACCTGAAAGGAAACTGAGCCACAGTATGATTAATCGAAGTTTTCACAGAAATAAATAAAGAAATAAATAAACCATATACACACCCCACCCTCCCACTGCCCCCCCCACCCCCCCAAACACTACAGAGATGGAAACATGATCTCAGGTAACTGTCTTTCAGTCCTGTACCTTAATCATCAGCCAAAAAGTTCTTTTTTAAATGAGATATCTTCGCCTTCCCAATGACCCGACAGAGTGCAGCAATTCTGATTATCACAGCACAACAGTTACTGTTGAGTTATGCTGGCATTTCTGCACAGCTGCTAAGCTGAAAGATACACAGGAATTTAAGCTAACACTATAGCAACCTCTCTTGTACTCTGCTATCACACATTAGATGTTAAGCAAGTTGTTGAGCTAATGGGGCCTATGGAGATTAGCATCAGTTTCTCCTACTATTACTTTATTTTTAAACTCTGAAATTCCAACTGTGAGAGACATGTATATCTGTTAAGGAACAATAGAGGAGGCTGACACTGTCAAAAGTCTCCCTACTCACTTTCCTCAGGGAACCCTCATAGAAAATATCTTCATGAGGGTTTTGCAGTCCTGGACCTGTTTGGCTGGAATAGGAACACTAGCAGGTATGTGAGTGCTTCTGCACTGTGGGCAAACCTCTTCTGTAACAAGCTGCTGCTGGGAAAAAAAGGGTTAGTTAACATGTTTCTGTGAACTGAGCACTTGTATATTCTTGAAGCAAGCAAAGCATCTTTGACAGGCTCCCACACAGGCTCTCCTCCTGGATGCAATCCTTTACCATTAGATTGAGCTCGAAAAAGCTGGAACGATATTTAATTACTTGGGAAAAAATGAAGCAGCTTGTCACCATTCTGCCATGATCAGACAACAGATAAAAATTCATATGAAGATTTAAGGTCACTGATGTCCTGTGTGATTTCTTTACTCCTTTCAGAAAACTATTTTTAAATGCAGACATTTCAGGGTTTTTGAAAAATCCCAGAGTCTGAAAATTAGTGACTGCTGTGAAGTCTCATCACTGAGATAGTGTAATTTTCTTTTTTTTTCCTATTTTTTCCTATCATTTTTAGATTAATTTAATTTCTGTTGAATCCAGAAATACTTCAGAAAATATCTTCTTGAGGAAAAGCACAGACATCAACTTTGTTATTAGGAAATTATAAATTATTGATAGAAACATTGCCTTTTTGACTTCAAGGAGGTGTGCTTAGGATCTCTCCCCATTCCAAAAAAACAAATGTATACTTTACATAGGAATATACTGGTATAGAGTGGCCTGTGAACATGTAACTTTATGTGAAAACTGAGGCTGGAATCAACATCTCTGTAAAAAGTTTTGATCTGTGTCTTTGAGTGACTAGCTTTGACACATGCAGGGATGGATAAGGGAGAAAATATGAGGCTGGCAGAATGTGAATGGGTGTACAGCTGTATAACCAATAACATGCTCTGTGACCAAAGGCTTTACAACCCCCTTTGCCTCCCCACCTATGGTAGTCAGGCCTGAAGTAACAAAAAAATGAGATTTGTAGAGGCAGTTTTCAAACCTGGCCCTTAATCTCCTTCCTGCCAGACCTACTCAGGTTTTCAGCAAAGCCTTTCAAATACAGAGCACTTGGAGCAAGTTTTCATACCCAGCTCCTTCCCCACCTCCCTTTCGCACACCAGTGTCTCTCCCTGCAGGGAGGTGGAAAGGGTCAGGGGCACTTGCTCCTCTCCTGCGTCAGGGGCCACGTCAGGGAAGACAAAACAGTTTCATGCCACGTTCCCCAGCTGTGGGAGTCTAAAGAGCAGTCTGGCTCTTCAGTCACTGTCTTGGCAGAAAAGAAGAACTCATACTTACCGTCTGAGAAAGAAGGGAGCTCTGTTCACCAAGTTTGATGATCTCAAGCTTTAAGAAAGTAAGACTAATCTAGAAGCTTTCCAGGCAAACACTGTCTCAGGATTATTGTACCTCACTCGACATCTGTCATTCCCTACATCTTCGCCTGCCCAGAAGTCTTGGTGTGGGACAAAACAGCCCCTCTGGCTTAAATGTCTGGTATAGCTCAAGAGAGAGAAAAACCCCTATCAATGTATTGTAGGTTTCAACTATTCAAAAACTTTTATACCATATCTCTCAGTACTTCAAAAGGAAGCAATTCCAGTAATAGCAGAGGAACATTTTACTAATAATCCTAGTAATGTAAGAAAGCCCTATTTCATCCTAGTCAATAGAGCCATGTTTGTGATAACTGAACACTGGCAGAAAGGGACACTGGAGGTTTAGCTGTATCCAAATGTGAACGGCATTTTAAATCTAAATAGTATCAGAATGTATTAAGAAAAAATTCAGAAGGGTACACAGAGAACCGCAGTGTTTAAAAGTCAGGTAAAAATCTGAACTGAACCTTTCTTTTCTTTCATCTTGAGTTTTGTATATGACCTGTCTGTCAGTACATAGTCTGTATTTGTCCACCACTGTCCAGACAAGAACAAGTCTAATGCCTGCTGATCAGTTCAGTTCTGTTAACTCTTACCCATTTTAGCACTCATTAGGGTAACGGAACAATTTCAGACTGATGATAAGGATATGAGAAAGAGTCTTCATTGGTCAGAGCTAGTGTTTGTACAAGCAACAGGAAAAAATCAGACTGGCAGTCTCACAAAGAGAATATTTTCAGTTCATTTTTTCAGGGAATTTGTTGAAGACTGAGCAATATTCTCCTATTTCTGTCTCTGCAGTATGGATGTAGGCACTTGAATAATACTATTTTCTTCTAAGAAAAGAGGGCAGAAAAGGAAGTGTTCTGAACAAGTATTTATCAGAAAAAAATAAATGTGCTGTTATAGAGGTGGTGAAATATTAGACTTTAATAGTGGGAGAGCTGTCTGAGCAGATGTAAATAAAAGTGTGTATATAAAATACAGCTGTGCTAAATCAATTGGCCAAGCATTGAACTGATGTAGGCCCAGAGACTAAATGCATTTGGTTTTCTTTAAGTTTGAGCATTTGGGTTGAGAAACTCTCTTTCCATATGTGCGGCACAGGTGCCATCAGCATTCAGTGCTGCGGATGGAGGAATATCGATACTACATAAGCATAATAGATCTTTAATATTTTCAATGGGTTAATTACATTTTGCTTTTATTACCCCAGTTGTCTCAGGGACATTTCTTTGCCTTTTTTATTTGTCTTTCCTATGAGCCCCTTTATTATATTACCACATTTTGTACTGTACTGATTATGAACAAAAAATGGACTACAAAATGGCATTTAAGACACCAGAAGAGCAGAGTAGGATGAACTGATCTATTTAAAAAGCAACCATTTTACTTCACAGAACAGCTACAATTGATATTGCAACAGCACTCTCATGTTGAAAAATGCTCTGCTCTCACAGGTACTGTACACAATGAAAATATCTTACAAGAAGAGATCTTACGAGAAAGCTTAAACAACCCATTAGAAACACATATTTTAAATTAAGCATTTCAGAAATCAAATGGCAAAAAAATCATGGTATTTTCTATAGCAAAGAATCCAATTTGCTTTTTAATTCAACAGCTAAGCTTCCAAAGCCAACATTATGTGACTGTACAAGTGCATGAGATTAGAATTTCAAAAACTTCATACTTTGAAAGTTCTTGAGCATTGCTTGGTTTATACCAAACAAAGTAACTTAATGCAATACCATGAAAGAGTGAAAAAAAAGTATTCTGTAAATATCTGATATTGATATGCTTTTCCATCAAGCATGTCAAAGTCTGTTTTAATATACTTGAGCCAGATTAATATGCAAATGAAACCAGCTTTCCATTAGCAGGCATGAAATGCAAAAGACACCAGGTTTGCAGAATTACTCTATGGAAAATAAAATAAATCAGAAATTAACTTCAAGAAAAAGCATCATTTTGACAAAAGTGCATTACAATTAGCATTAACTGTATTGATTGGTCTATAACACTGCACTATTTACCAATGCAATCTAAAAACATCTGCTGTTCGCTAACTGCTTATTTAGGTGGAAGTTTATGTGTTTTCTATGCTAAGTGTCTCTCTTTAAATCACTTTTTCTTCCAAGTTATTGAATGAAGGAAGAATACCTCTATCTTTTAATTAGTGCCATGACCAGAAAACATCAAGATGGCAATAATAAAGCTTTAAGGGAAAGCATGTCACAATAAAAAGAGAAGCAAGTACTATTAAAGTTCCTCATTGCAACTAAATAATAAAACTATTTTAAGAAAATTCAAAAATGTCTGGAAAGTAAGTGGCTATTATTAGTTGTTATAGTCAGGCCTGATTAGAAAAATTCATACCGTATATACTGCTCTGTATCACTGAACCTCATGAAGTGGAGGTCTGTAGTTACAGGTAGATTCATTGTCTTTATTTGATGGTCTCTGCTTGAAACAAAGATCAGAGGTAAAAAAATACCATTATTTAAACAGAAGGTAGCCTTTTTGTCTTCTGAAGAGAACAAACTGCAGATAATAGGTGTGAGGAAATGATGGAGACTGCATTTTGCACCGCTGTATCTCTCAAGACATATTTTCAAAGTAATCACTTGATTTTAGTTCTTGTAAAAGCATAAATTGAGCAATCACCCCCAAAGAAATCAGAGACTCCATCATAAAAATCAAATGGAATACAACACCCTTACATTCCTCTAATTTCTGTTCTTGCCCCTTGCTCTGGAGAAAGTCATTTTTATTTCTTAGCATTAAAGTGGAAATTCACTACAATTGAGTGGACAGACCATGGACAAGAAAGGATAGCTATTAAATGAACACAAAAGTTTGCACAAGATCAAAATGGGAAAGAAATGGACAGGATAATTATTTATTCAATGTGGAAACAAATGAATTACATTTTAAAACATTTGATTAAGAATCAGACTCTAAAGCAACTGTGGTTTACCGTCCAGCTCTATACAAGGTAATGGACAGTGACTACTTGAAGGACCCTTGGGCAAAAATTGTGAAGAAACATCATATCCAGAAATATCATAAAGCAATACTGATGAAGACAGATCCAGAACTGAATGTCACATTTTTCCATTATTTTTATATACATTATCCAGGAAAACCAGCTAATTCATAAAGGACTATGACCACCTAAATGAAAGCAATCATTGATGAATAATAAGTTAGGAAAATAATCTACTTCTGATTAAATATGCTCACAAGTGAAAAATGTCAAACTGGTCCCAATGTAATTTTAAATAACTAAAACATATATATGATATAGGAGAGGCAATCTTGAAACATGTTTGTGAAATCTAGTTCACATCTGAGTATAGCTGAGCAAGTTTGCTGGACAGTAAGTATAGTTTGAATACTAGGATGATACTGTGGATACTGAGACGGCTGGATTAATAATATGTGTTTCAAAATTGTTCGGACTGACGACATTTTGTAAATTGAGTTTCTTCACAGCTTGCACTTCTGATGACAATACTTCACAAAAACTGACTACTTTTCTGATTTTTTTTCTATATTTTTTACATTTAAATTTAATTTTAATTTCTGTATCTTTGGAATTTCCTTAAGCCTGATTCAACATAATGTGATCTGTATCATTTAAATACATATATAATGTGACCAGAGTAATGCTTGTATCATTCCAATCGATATAAACAGAAGCAGAAAATCAATCATTCTCTTCTTATAAGCGAAAAGAAAAAACTTGCACCTGTATTTTAATGGGTATGGTTGTGTCCACAGCTCTTCCTATGGCATTTTGCATTTAGACTTGAATGGCAAAGCAATAGCCGCTTCATCAAACCTTGTGATGATTTTATATTTTAGAGTATGAACTTCTGCCAAACAAATATCCCATTCTCATACCTGAAATGCATGAGCAATATCTACCGGAAAGTAATCTCAGGGCTCAGAGACTACATGTGTTATCTAAGGGGACTTCACAGAAAGTTGCACACACCAGTAGAATCTTTATAATGTAGTATCAGGTTATAAAGTGGGGAAAGCAGGTAGAAACTCAAAAAGTTAAAAAGTATTGCGGCATTGTGGTGGGTTGACCCTGGCTGGATGCCAGGTGCTCACCAAAGTTGCTTGATCACTCCCCTGTCCACTAGACAGGGGAGAGAAAAGACAGGGGAGAGAAAATGTAATGAAAGGCTCATGGGTTGAGATAAGGGCAGGGAGACATCGCTCAGCAGTGACTGTCATGGGCAGGGCAGGCTCCGCTTGGGGAAATTAATTTAATTTATTGCCAACCCTAGTAGAGTGGTATAATGAGAAAGAAAACCAAACCTTAAAACACCTTCCCCCACAACTCCTCCCTTGTTCTGAACCTCAACTTTACTCCTGAATTCTCTACCTCCTCCCCTCACAGTGGCACAGGGGGTCAGGGAATGGGGCTGCAGTCAGTCCCTCTGCTCCTTCCCCTCAGGGGCGGCTCCTCACACCCCTCCCCTGCCCCAGCCGGGTCCCCCCACGGGTGCCGTCCTTCAGGCCCAGCCGGCTCCAGCCTGGGTCCCCCCGGGGTCCCCAGCCCCGCCAGCAAACCTGCCCCAGCCCGGGCTCCTCTCCCCGCGGGGCCACAGGCCCTGCCAGGAGCTGCTCCAGCGTGGGCTGCCCACGGGTCACAGCCTCCCTCGGGCACCCACCTGCTCCGGCGTGGGGCCTCCAGGGGCTGCCGGTGGGGATCTGCTCCTCCGTGGGCCTCCCCGGGCTGAGGGGGACAGCCTGCCTCAGCGTGGGCTTCACCGCGGGCTGGGGGGAACCTCTGCTCCGGGCCTGGAGCCCCCTGCCCCTCCTGCCTGCCATGGCGGCTGCGCGGATGGGCCTCTCACGTATTATCACTCCTCTCCCTTGGCTGCAATTGCTGCTGCTGCAAAGCTTTTCCCCCCCCTTCCTAAATATGTTATCTCACTAGCACTACCACCATGCCTGATGGGTTCAGCCTTGGCCAGCAGTCGGCCCATCTTGGAGCCGGCTGGCATTGGCCCTGTCCAGACATTCGGGAAGCTTCTGGCATCTTCTCACAGAAGCCATCCCTGTAGCCCCCCGGCTACCAAAACATTGCCATGCAAACCCAAGTAAAATAAGGTTATAAAATGGGTAAAGCAGGTAGAAATGCTAAAATTTAAAAGGCATTGTGACATTTTTAATGACTTGATTAAAAAAAACCCCACACAAACCCAGACCCACAAAAAATTAGATTTCAAATAAAACAGCTGAACTGAAAAAAGCCCACCCAAAAAAACATTAACTGTGACATCTTGAGATGGAAAAACACCTAAAAAAGACATATTAGCACCACATGAAATGTGAATTGAGTGTAACCTGCTGGGTCACTGATCTGTGGCAATTACATCATATAGCTAGTTCCCTCTGTGAAATGATTGTATCATCTCTGTTGGAGGCTTATGAAATATGACATCATCCTTAGAAAGTATACCATGCATAATAACCCTGGTTATCAGACTATTATAATGACATTATGTACAAAAAAGAACCTGCAAAAAACATCTTCTTCACTTCACCTATTTATCTCCCCACAAAATACACCAGGACCAGAAACAGACATGATTCAAGTGACTGAAAGAAAGCAAAAGTGGATCATACTCAGCCTCTGTGCAAATTGTTCTAAATCACCCTAAAATACTGGTCAAGCTTGTCAGTTTTTATTTTTCCCCCAAGCTATATCAGTAAGTTTAATCGAAGTTGCCACATCTCCCTGAAAAACTTACCTCATTTATAACCCTTGAATCATCACAGCTACAACGTTCTTTCTACATGCAAGCCAGGTATTTTTGCTTCTCCTGGATAAAAGATAGCAGGCAGCTGGTATGTCATTCCTGCTACATCTCTAATTTGTTTTGAAGTTCTATTTGATGAAGTAAAAAGTCCAGTTACAACACTTTAAGTAAATGAGTCTGTGTTCAACTATGTTCATGCTAGCAAGGAATTCCATGATCTTTATTGATGCTTGATTATGTTTAAATCTGAATGGGTATGCACAGTACCTGTAGAAAATTATTTTTGTTGTGATACAGCCATTACACAATTATTTACATTTCTTACTTGCTTGAGTGGAGAAAAAGCACAGCCCGCAGCACAACTGGCATTCACTGAAGAATATTCAAGGACCAAATTATCCACTAGTATAAATGCCATTGAACCACCCAGTCCAAATGAAGACTAGTTTAGAATATCTAAAGAAAAGATGTTCAGGATTTTGACCTATTGTTAATAGGTCCATTGTTAATAAATTGAACTGTATCCTTGTGTGCCAGATAGTTTTAACTAACCTCTTCCTGATTATATAAGGCTAAAGTCCTTCTGACCCAAGTTATTAATTCGTTTGGTTCTGGAAGTATGAGCTTGCCAACTCTGTAGAGTGAGGGACTGAATAAATGAGTTGGAGAAAGGAAAGATAAGAGAAAAGAATTGAACAGGAAAGAGTCAATAAATACATTGAAACATATTATTACAGAGAAGAGGGAAATAAGGACAAAAGAATTAAACAATAATTTAAAAAGAATTAAATGATAAGATGAAAATAAGCAGATGAAAGATGAAAGGATGCACAATAGGTCAGGGGATGGAAACGTTTTGGATTCGCCAATTCATCCTCACAAAACAGAGCTTGAAGAAAGGTTTGATAAGCAACTGATTAAATTCACTGAATAGTTACGTTGCATATTCCACGCACTGTGTAGGCTCATAAGAGCACAGAGTTAACTAGTCAGGGGACATAAACAGAATTAGGTATGAGAAGCTGTAGGGCTGACACTCACAAAGTTGATGTTAAGCAACGGAAATCCTTTTCAAACATTAACAGTTCACTCTTAGCATATGTCACATATCTAATGTATGTGTCTCATGACTCCAAGACAGCAAGAGTGACATGCAGCAAACAACATATGCCTGGCACTTTTCAAGTACTGACATACTGAGTGAAACAGCAAGTACAAGGTGAAGAACAGCATGAGTGTATTAGCATCTTCCATTCTTCTGGAAGCTGAGAGTGAGAGACATTCTGTAGTTGCCAAAGGCAATATCAGCTTTACACAGGGACTCTAAGGCACACAGGATGTGCACTGCGTGTGTTACTGGAGAAACACTGTATATGCAAAGCTGGATGCCTAGCCAGGTACCAAAATACTTAATCGACCCTCCACCAGTACATATTCTGTTTGTTCAAATGTGAAATTTTTAGACATAATAGCCAAATCATGCCTATTTTTACAAACAGTCATTGTGCCAATGTACCGGTCGACGAACAATGTAAACCCCACGTACAGAATGCACTAGAGGAGATCCTGACAGCTACAGGCTGGACTGGTGATTCTGGCTTCCACTGTTATTAAGATAGTAGTATTTAAAACACAGAATAAGATTACTGAGAGCTCAGATAAACATGGGCTGCTATGAAAAGTGTCAAAGCAACTTCTGTAAAGTGGAATCTTGCAACATTAATCTGCTGCTACCTGAACAGAGTGTCAAGAGGTACCTGAACAAAAGAAATCTCTCTACATAATATATTTAGTTTCTTAAAAGTATTTTATAAGATTCTACATCAAAGATTATGAAAAAAACCAAGATGCTGCTGGGAGTGCTGGAAAGCCTCTTTCATGGACTGAAAGCTGGTTAAAGAATAGATGCTTTACAGAGGGGTTAATGGTCACTTTTCTAAATGAAGAATCATCATCAGTTGAGTCTCCCAGAAATCAGCAGGGGAACTGTTTTTACTGATATCTTCAGCAGTGCCCTGGAGAAGGGAATGAATAGTGACATTTCCTAGCCTGCAGAAAGCAAGGCCATCTAAGGCAAAAAGTTGGCAGGTAATCTTCACTGTAGACTGACATGAAGTGATGTACCTAGAAAAAAAAGAATCTATACCCTGTCTACACGGTGCTTACTTCAGAACGGATATTAAAACTAATGAAAAAGACTTTGAAGTAACAGAGTTGACAGTTTTCTGAATCATTGACTCAGTGTGCAGTGGCAGCCAAAAAAGCCTGCAAAATCTTGATCATCACCAGGATGGGTGCTGCAGACCAGATAGCAAGGATAACACTTTGCTGCTATACAAAAGCTCTGCTGTGCACACGCTGAGTCCTGTGTGTCATTCTGTTCTCTGCATCTCAAAGAAAGGTGTAGTGGAGTTAGAGACAGTACAGTAAAGGACAGTTAAAGTGGTCTAAGGTGAGAAGCAGCAGCTTTATAAGGAGTAGAGCCTGAGGCTCTTCAGGTTGGAGAGGGTAAGCAGGAGAGGGGATATGGCCAAGCTTTGCAAAATAATGAAAGGAATAGCAGAACTGTTATTTACCAAATCTCGCATACTAAACCTGGATTGAACTGCAGGAGTTAAGTTTAAACTGAATAAAATAAGGTATTTTTTTTGTGCAGCAGATAGTGTTCCGACGACAGAGACTGTGGAAACAGACAGTATCAGCACCATTTTAAGAGGTTAGATAAATTCATAGACAGCACATGTGTTAAGGGGTACTAAAAGGACTAGACAGGGATATACTCTTTAACAACTAACTAATAGAACATTTGTAGAGGCCAGAGGTGTATAAGGGGAAGAATAATAGAAAGAAGCCGGGCCCATGTGCTGTTCCTTTAGAACATCCTCTTTCGCCACCAGCAGAAACAGAATGCTGGTCCTTCTACACCTTTTCTTGCCACCTAAAAGTTAGACACAGCTCAGAGGTACCCTGCCTTGGGAGACAGGTACCTATCTCTTGCCAAAGTCCCAAAGTCCCAGGCAGAGATGGTTAGGTTTCATATACAGAATCACAGAATGGTCAGGGTTGGAAGGGACCTCTGGAGATCATCTAGTCCAACCCTCGGCTAAATTAGGTTCACCTAGAACAGGTTACACAGTTGCATCCAGACAGGTTTTGAATGTCTTTAGAGACGGAGACTCCACAGCCTCTCTGGGCAGCCTGCTCCAGTGCTCTGTCCCCCTCAAAGTAAACAAATTCTTCCTCATATTCAGTTGGAATAGATGCTGAATCTGAAAAATGTCTAAAAGGTATCAACAGAATTAGGTTAATTAAAACAAAATACAGCTAATACTGGTGATGTTGAGTGGTACCAGCACAGAACTGAGTTAAAGCACAGCATGGCTTTCATACTGGCACTGGCCCATGCTTGTCTGACTCAGAGAAGTGAAACTACATTGCATCTGTCTACAAATGATCTTGTAAGGTCTGTCTTAGAGGCAACTAGTAGGAGCAGTGCAATGCACAGAAAAGGACAATGCCAATAATTACACAGTGACTATCAAGATCCAGTGCTCAAGCTTGCTCCTTGGCCCACTTTTGTATAGCAACAGACATATTGTTGCTGAATTTTTTCATCAGACCCACTGAAACAGGCCAGACCAGGAATGACTTTGCCCTAGTCGCTATACTCTTAACTACAAAATTATGAGAGTGGCTCATACTGTTGTATCAGAGACTGCTTTAACACTAGTTAAGCTGGGTCCTGCTAGCTGTGTCATGAGGGCAGATGGGAACTCAGCATGGTTCTATCTCCTTGTTATATACCTCAGGTCTGCACAGGTTTCTTCTGCAAGCTTTAAGCTCCATGTTGTTTTTACTATGTTTTGTTGTAGCACAGCTGGTAGTCCACAGGATTTGCACTGCATTTTTGCCTACAGCATAGGCACATCTGAAACAGAAAAGGAGGGAAAAACTACTGAGGTCACTCACTGTCTGTAATTTATCATGTACAAGCCTCCTTTTCCCTGCACACACTTTAAAATGTAGATAGGAAGGGGAAAATATCACTTTGTCATTTCAGCCAGGAGAGAAACTTACCCCTGCAGTTCTTTGTTGCTGCTTTTCCTGGCACAAATTTGTGTCACATTTGCTGTCAAGTGATTTGCCAACAACTAGGAGCAGTCACATTTAGAAGAAATAGGCTCACTCCATCTCAAGACTAACAGACATTGATTCCCATCTTCATTAAAAATCATTCTCACCCTAGAGAACCGTAGCAGTGAACACTAACTGGCTTAGATTCATGTCAGTGCCTATCAGAAGGACCTGTTGCATGAAGTTTCTATATATTTTACGTTCCCTCCCCTGAAACGGCAACTGCATCAACTTACAAACTTCAAGGTTCTATGATGTTCACAGAAAACCTTTTATTTAATAGCAAAACAACAAAAACTTTACAAGATGCTGTATATGCAAGACAAAGCATTTTTTTCTGGCGGGGAAAATCTCACTATATGCAGGGAAATCAAAACTACAAGAAATCCCCAAGTTAATCAAGTTGCACAGAGTAAGCCCATAGATAGGGGGCTCTGCAGGACTGGAGATAGAAGAGTTTCATTTTCTAGCAAAGACTTTCATAAATCTAACACGAACTTTTTGCGCTCATGTCACAAGTACAGTAGAATTTGTCACCTTGTTCAGATGATAAGATGTGATAGATACCCTCCTTAATGCATTTATGGATTATTTTTTTTTTAAATACAAAATAATTTACTTCTAGGTGGTGTAAATAAGGCTATAGTTTAACTGATTAAGAGAACAACTATACCATATAACCAACAATCTTGTTGTTACCATAGTTTATAGCAGTTTATAGCCCCTCAATCTGCTTATAATACTTCATTTTAATCACAAACTTTGCAACCTCATGTACATGCTGCTCTACTGTTCTGTATTTTACAGTGTGATGCCATGAACCTTAATGATGCTCTGTACTGTTGCAGAGGATAACTGCAAATCTAGGACACTAAATGTTTAAAATCACTTTACTTCTCAGACTGCAGCACATGCTCTTTAAACTTGCTTAGCTAAGGGTGATATGGCACAATAAAGAAAACAGCACCAGACAGGATCTCCCTGTTTTTTTCTTAGTAGCAAATCTCCTTCTTGAACATTTAGAAGACTGTTTTCTGGCAGCAAGCCTCTCAGTGGCCACAATACACAGCAGCATCAAATCTACCTCAGTTGAGCACACATACTATGTGCACCCTGCTCATTTTGTACCATCATTTTGCTTCGCAAATCACCAGATATTTGAGTTAGATTATTCCATAAATCCTTCACTCATTCCTGTGCCAGCTACCACCTCACCCCATTTTTCTATCTTGCAACTTGTCCTATGTCATTTCTGACCTCCAAAAACATCACTTCATTATCCTCCACCAACAGTGTCTGCATCCTGCCTTTCCACTTGCCTCTTCTAACCTAATATCACCACACATATCTTTCTACAACCGTTCTAATTGCCTGGCTTCTTCCTGCCCACTGAATGAACTACCTTTCTGATAATCACAACCCTCCCATTCATTCTCCTTTACCATAAATATTTGGCATTGCCCTCACCCAACCCTCTCCTTAGCATATTAGCCTTTCTTACATAGTCAAAGCACTCTCATCTGCCATCCGCTCACTGGTGGCTATCCATACATCTCTTATGCCTACCTTTCCTCTATGACTCCCACCATGTCACATCAAGTTCTTAAGATCATGCTGTATTTGTTTCCTTTCATTAATATTTCTTCTCCAGCATTTCTTCCAGCTAATGTTTAAGCTCCCTGTTAAGCTGTCTGATGGGCTTCTCCTTCCCTCTCTGCTCTCAAAATATACCAAATATTGCCAAGTCCATAGGATCCAGGAAGATTCAAAGTATCCAGCAGCATTGCTTGAATGGCTCATCAGGTGCGACTGTGCCACACGCTTACCTGAGCTGCAACCTGATATTTTCTGTGGCTGTCAAACTCTCAGTCACGTCATGCACAAGCAAGGTTTCTGGGCAACAGGCAAGCTTTCCCATATGCATATCCTTCCCACTACTAATGACTTTTGATGAAGCAGCAAGAAATTCCTTCATTCCCTAACCCAAGCATTTGACTCTGCCTCGCTCTTCCTGCTGAAGAAAGAAGCTGCACCAGGAAAGCACAGAAGGATCTGAGGAGAAATGAACGTTAGTCGGCTTGGATGGTAAAAAATCAGTTCATGATACAAGAATGTTTTTTTAATTGATCTTAAAATAATCTATTGAGATACTTTTTACTTATAATGTGTACTTTAAAAAATAAAAAAATACCTGTGCAACAATTTTATTTAATTATATATAATATTGTGTGATACTCTTTCCTCCCTCTGTGTAGTGTGTGTGTCTTTCATAACAGTCCATGGTAATTCTTCTGGTTTTATCTTGAAATCTGATTACTTTATCATATAGAGATTAATCCATCTTGTTTGCCTCCTGGTAATAGCTTTTCTATCCCTTTGTCTTTTAGGCATTTGTACTTTAAATAACACAAGTAAAACATCAGATAGATAAGAAACCAAAGAGTACCCATTGAAAGGAGAGAAAAAAACCATCCCAAAACCTAAGAAAGAAGCAATCAAACAGGAAAGAAAGCATCTAATACCTGCAATACTGAGAAGAAACAGTGCCACCTCACTACCTACAGCTTGGAGATCATGGCTTAGATATGACTCTGTCCAGCAATTTATTTGTTAAATGGCTGGGTCACAGAGTGGGCAGACATCTTAGTAAGGACATAATGAGGTAGAAAGATTGCTTAATGCATTCAAACGAATGTTTATTTAAAGGAAAAAGACAAGAGAAAATTCATTTCCTAGCTAAGAAATTATTGGCCACTGAAGAGACAGGAAACATTTTAGGAGGGAATGAATTTTGCTAACACTTTTCTCCCAGAAATGCACAACAGTTGCAATGAAATGTTTAAATGTTTTGATGGCTTCCTATGTTTGTAGAAACTTTTCACTGCAACATTGCCTTTATAGACAGATTTGTCCAACAAGCGATTAGTTGCCAGTTATTTATCGGTCTATCAAGCATTACCTTGAAATATCTCCTTTTTGTTTGATGAAAAATCCAATTTCCCATGAATATAAAAACTGCTCCTTTAAAATCACTTCACATTTAAACTTGTCCTTTTAAATTATGATTTTGAATAACCAGCTACTGGGGTTTTTTTGAGGTGTACGGTACATGTAAATTTGAGAAAATCCATTCATTTGTTCAACAGACTTCTGAAAGCTGTCCTTGATTACAGATTATGAGCTGATGGCCTAAAATGTGAATTAGTTTAGAATTTGCTGTTAGAAGTTGTAGTTACAATTGGTTTTGCCATCCAGTGTAACAAGGTGCTTTTTAGTCCAAAAAAATGTCTTATCTCTGTGGACTGCTGCATTTCTCTTATTGTTGCCTACAGATAGTGCAGGGAGAATTCTGGATAGAATTACATCTGCTAGTAAGACCTCTACTGTTCCCTGTACAAATGTGCCTTGCCTCCAAATAAAGGGAGAGGAAGCAGCTTTTCAGATGCACATTAATTAAGCCTTGTTATCAGTCTACCTGGAAAGTAGAAGCTGATTTGCAACTCATGATACAGTTCAACAGAAATCAAATATCCATTTGGATGAGTTGATACGCACACTCACTGTGGTGGAAAGACCTTTCTTCTCTGGCTTACTACGGATGTGACTTACATACACTTAGGAATCTGCTTTTTATATCTACTTGCTGTACAACACAGGCAAGCACAGCTATGAAAAGCACCGTGAAACTCTATTTCTGATTACATTGTCTCCCTCCCCTATAGTCTTGGGTAATACAAAATTGATCTGGAGAACAGATCAGACAGCAGTGTCTGGACAAGCAGTAGGAAGAGGTGGTGTGTACAATTTCTGTTATGTTTCTGATCTCTATTATACCTCTTTGACCTCATATAAGAAGACTCAGATTAGTTAATTACAGAAATTTCCTAAGAATTATTAATGGAAAAAATGGTAGGGAGCTATTGTTTTCCCATTTCTAGCTGCTCCATAATGGCACATCAGAGCAGATATCACTGGTGTGTGTCAAAGGTTATACCAGCCTCTACCTATCACCGTCATCTTTCAACCTTCACCTTGATTATGCAGGAGACAAATATAATCATTTTCTTTTCAAGTCTGTAGGAAAAGATGACATACATGATAAAACTGGAACAATTGGATTACAAGGTAAAACTGCACACATATCAATAAATTTGAGACTTGGATGTTCTTGGGGAGACTTGTGCAGTCAAGTTAGTAATCTGTGTTAACATCTCATCTCTGAAATGTTGACCCTGGTTTGAATCAGTGTTTCTAGAAAAAAGATTTACTCCTTCTTAGTTTCAATCTGATTATTTGGCTTAGAAAATAACTGCTTTAAACAGGAGACTTTATACTTGTCCGGGTAAATTTTGTTCCAATTTTTATTTTGGCCACAAGTCAAAGATAACAGCTGTATGCTTGTGGGTTCACTGAACTTTATGTGCTTCTTGGCTGCATCACCAACTAGAGGGAATAACCAATAATTAGAACATTTCAGGTCATCTTGAGAAGAACAGAGTTTTCCCATGTTTGGAAAGGTCATGTGACCTCTTTTTTGCATGTTCCCAAATGTGGAACTGTCAACCATAGAGCACAGAGCTGCATAAACAAATAAAACTGCTGTTATTGTTTTGAGCCCAAGAAAAAAACAACACAAGGACCTACATCCGATCATGAATATTGTGCAGAGATTTTAAACTACATATAACAATTTCAATTTTTAACTCTCTAAGTTCATAGTAGACCTAAGCAATATTAGCAGAACTCATTCACATATTCTTTGTACATAGGCAGCCCTGGTCATAATGATTTGCAGCACAGCACTGAAAGCCTTAGCTTCTGTTTATTGTTGTTTTTTTTGTTTTGTTTTGTTTAAAGTTGAATCAATACCAGTTTATATAAATATATGTTCCTGTTTTCCAATTGTTCCTGCAACAGCATTTATGCCTATCCAGTGACAAGAAAAACAACAATAAATGTAGTAGGATGAAAGCAGAAAGGATAAGAAAATAGAGATGATTCAGATTAAATGGCTTTAGATGTGTGCAAATTTTTTTCTTTCTGTTAGAAGTGTAAATATTTTTTGGCACTTTGAGATTATTATAAAGGAAAATAAGAGGTACCAATCTTTGAAAAACTTAACTGACAAAACTATGCTTTTCTTTTTACTAACAGCATAGACCCCTCCTAATATGGAAAGGAATGAAAACCATTTTTGTGTCACATCTTTTAATCCCCAGGTTTCCTAAAGCTGTTTGTAGAAGCTATACCTAGTAGTTCATGCTGTAGACGGGTAATTTATTTGACAATATTGGAGAAATTATGGATATTAGAAAGTATACGTATGTTTGAAGGGTTGAATAAGAGGTGAATTCTTGCAAAGCTACTACAGTTATCTCTTTATCACTATAAAATATGCCCTGGGAGCTGTCAGTTATAATTGGTCTACCATTAGAGAAAAGGAATTGCTTGCTACAACCAAATGATAGTACCACTGTAAAGGAAACCCCTTCTACCCTATGCATACCTATGGATATGCAGTGTGGGTTTAAATGCCAGGCTGAGGATATGCAAAATGCAGAGTACTGTGGATTCCTTATACTCTATGAAATTTCCCAGTACACGTGACATTGTGGCCAATACCAGCAAATATGGAGAACCTCACACATTTGTGTGCTCACCTAAGGTAAGAAAGACTAAAATTCCAGTGATTATTCTAGGTAAGCGAGTCTAGCAATTGAAATGTCAGTCTCTGATTCCTGGATGAATGTCTTGCCCACTAGGCTACTAAGCAGTTGAGGAAACCGAAGGGTTTTCTACTATCTCTTGTTGGAGCTTGCTGGATAAATTAATGTCCTTCAGAACAGGTATCTGATCTTTCATCACCTGAACCCAAAAGCAGTGCTGAAACTAGTGTGTCTCATTTCCCTCAATGTATTATTAATACAAAGCAGGACATGTACAAAAGGAAAGATACATCCACAGTAGATGAAATGTGTGACAATCAGGCCACTCATCTAAGAATGGAAAGTCTGGGATTAAATCCCTCTTCTGAATCACACAGAACAGCATCTTTATACTGATCTCCAACCTCATCCTCAAGAGCTCAGGCCTACCACCTCTTCTGGTGAATGAAAGTCTTTCCTGTTGTGATCATAAATTCCACCACTGTTGAAACTAACATATGTATTCCTGCAATTTTAAAATTATTACCTTCAAAGAACTTCTTCCATAAAATAAAAATTTTCCATTGGAAAAATCCTCACCTGTCCTATTTATGGCAACTATAAACTCACTGTTTTATATTTTAAACATACTAACACTGTGCATATATTAACAATATGACAAATGATACATATACTGTTAATAAGTGCAAAGGTAAGTCCATTGCTTACAAGATGCTACTAAAATGCACTGTTGAGGCTATTTGGTACGCATTGTGCTCTCATGTTATTCCATAAATGCTGTCTGTATTTCTTTGTATTCCTAGAAACTGTATCTCCTTGTGGTATATCACACAATTGCTCTAGTCTTTTAAAAATTTGAGTGCATGAAGCCCCCACAAACACTGTGAAATATGTAGAATTGTGATAACAGCTCCCTGAAAGGCACACTCCCAGTTTGCCTTGGGGACAGTCAACTGTCCGATTAACACTTGCAAGACACTGCCCATCTCCTGATGCCTTTTTGAGGGACAAGTCTCAAACACAGTGAAGAACCGAGCTGGTGGTCTACAGAAAACGTGGGCAATGTAATTCCTCCTAATGCCTCTGAGGTGAGCTTTCATGTCTGCTGGTTTATTTTTCAATCAATTGAAAATGAATAACTATTCATTAAGACTCCAGGGTAAGATAGGAGGGAGAATGAATCTGGATAGGAATAGGCAAAATAACAAATAAATATACCTAAGGCTGCCAATTCCATTTAGAAGCGTTAGCCTATATTGTCCAGCTTTTAAACAGCAGTTTCTAGGTGCCTGCTTGTCTACAAATCCATGATAAGAAGATGGTAAAATTAGTTTTGCAGAAGTCTGCCAGTCTTTCAATAATATTTATGCCTAAGACTACAGCTCTTCTGAAAACCCACTTGAACAGCAAGGAAGGGGGACAGTTGTTCACTAACCTCTGCACAGGGTAGACTCAGGAGAGCATGAGATTTATGGGAATTAATTTTATATCCTGACACAAGTCTAAAAAGCTCAACCTATGTAAGTAAGTTTGATATTGAGGTTGCTGAAGAAAAGACATACAACAGGATGCCATCAGGATATAATGCTAATTTTTATCAGACACTGGAGTCTGTGTTTTGGGTAGTTCTTACTCCTGCCAGCAACCTGTTAGTAAAACAAGAGAAAGGTTACCACTGTGCTGGAGGTACAACAGTTCTTTTGAGGCGCTATTGACTGGTCCTTAAAATGCAACAGTTGAAAATACTGGAATGGATGCAAAGATGAACTTGAACTTGCTATACAGCAAATAAGAGTCACCTTTGACTAGTTTAGATCAACAGTAGAAGCCATTAATTATTACCTGAGCCACATGTCTAGTCATTCACAGCCTTTCTTAGTTCAAACTGCACGCTTAGAGGATGCATGCACTGACTAAAGAAACAACTAGCTCTTCCAGTTGCTGGATGTAGTGGAAAGGAAGAACTATAAATATAACTCCACTACCATTTTTATCAAGAGAGCAATATTATTCCCCAGTCCACCTCTTCTTCACTTTAAATATTTGCTGTTTCTTTTTTTTTTCTTTTTCTGAGTGTTGCCTCATTTCCCAGTTGTGTAATATCCATAGAACATTTGTGGAGCTTTAACATTTTGTTATAATTAAAGGGATTTATTTTACTCACAAAATGTCGAGATGTGGCTGTGACTCCTAAATCTGCTGAAAAGAACAGCTGAAATATTGGTCTTACTGAAGTCAGCACCCAAACTACCATGAAGAGGACCACATTTCCACCTAACGAGAGTGGAGTCCTGAACCTTTTAAAAGGGCAAGGTACTGTATTACCAAAGCAGAATATACTTCATCAGTGATTTATATTTTCTTATGATCTGTAAGTTATTATCTACAACACAGTAAATTATTCTGGTCATTTGTAATCAAGAAAAACTGCAGCTGGTTTAGACATAAGGTGTTAGGATAAGGACTGAAAATGCAAACCCTTCAAGTGAAGGCTGTTTTTCTTTAGCCCAGCAAGATGAAAGCTGTGAGGCAATATCACCTGTTTCTAAAAGTGCATTACAAAAATGGGAAGGGAAAACTCTTTAAATTAAAGGATGAGGTTGGCACAAAAACTAACTGTGTAAACATAATTAAGCTGTGAATTAGGCAAGGGTTTGTAACCTTTACAGAAATGAGGTTTTGAACAGCCATCCAGTAGAAGTAATGAGACTAAAATCCCACTCTCTAATATGGAACTTGATAAATGAAATTTATAAAGTCATGTGTGTGGTTTCTTGCAAAAGAAGTTTTGATTTATGACCTAGGAGATTCTTATCAGACCTATGCAGAACACTAGAATCCCATAGCTATAAAAATATGTCCCTGAGGGACAGATTTCCTGGAGTTTTATTAGTTCTGTATATTTGTGCATATATTTATCAATTCAGGAAGTGGGACAGATTTAATAGTCCAGTAAGTATCAAAAAAGGTATAACAGTTCTGAAACTAGTATTTTTATGGCAAGATAACAAAAAAACCCCAAAAACCAAAACCAAAAAAACCCCAACAAAACACCCTCCCAGACAAACCAGAAAGACACACAGGATGCAGAATTGCTTTGTGAGCACTGAAACTCTGAGCACAAAATGTTGTGCTTTAGCCACCGAGCAAACACTGTATAGTAAAAGCGCGACTCCAGTTGACATCTTACTGTATGTCCCCTCCTATTGCGCTTGGGTGTATGTAATGAATTTTAAACATGTTGCTTGCTTTTGGCCAGGTAAAGGTCTAGTGTAAGGCTTTTCTCAGTCAAATAACAAACCTCTGCAAACCAGGAAGGCTTCCTTTCAGTAATCTAACTAGTGAAGGCTCATTAGACTGTGGAAAATCTCCTCATAGAAGTCATGGAAACAGGCACTAGATTACTTCAAACTGGAAACTGATTACCTCATAGCAAAGTCAAGAGTTGAGCTCCTTGTGCCTCAGGTTCTCAAAACCAGGGATGCAGCAAAGGCCGGTGGCTTGCTAGGGGACAGGGAGATGCAGGGACTCCCCATGGGCCTGTCCCACCCCCCAGGCAGGAGCAGGGCAGCCAGGGGGGCACTAGGGCAGCCCCAGCCCCGGGCATCAGGCACCTCCCCGGGGAGAGGGACAGGCTGAGGATGGGCTGGGACATGGGCCTCTGGATGGGCCTGGCTTGGGGCAATCTGTAGCTGGGCAGGGCAGTGCAGGGCTGTGGGGACCTGGAGACTGGTCCTGCTATGGCACCATTCAGGCAGGGGCCAATGGCCCTGGGGTTTGAAATGGGGTCCTGAGCCATGGGCAGGGTGGGGGCAGTGCCATGGGGTAGGCAGGAATAGGCAGGCCTCCCAGGCCCTGGCATTGTGTAATTCCCCATACTTTTTTTTCTCACACCCTTCTGAATGCAAATCAATGAGGGAAGAAACACAATGCTATAGCTTAAATTCTTTTTGTGCACTGGTATGAATAATAAACACTGAGAAATTACTGGAAAAAGTCTTTTTTCTCTCTTTTGTTTACATACAGCAGCAGCGACTGCCAGTCTGGTGTTGTCTTTGTCCCTTGCTGTCTCCTAGATTCTAGTTCTATCTTTGTGCCCTCACTGAGAAGTAAATTTTTTTCCACAAATTTCATGGTCTGGACTGCTAGGACCCTCCCAATTAGTTAAAGTATTTAGATACTCCTGATCACCAGAAGACCAGTGCTTGCTTAGCTTGAATGAGACAGGTATTTCCTATCTGTTTCTTGGAGAAAAAGTAGAATCTCGTCAGTGTCTTCTCTCCAGTTAAGAACCACTCCTTTTTTAAAATTCCCCACTTATTTATAGTCAACAGAGATCTTCATAAACTGGTGATGGAAACTTCTCTGCACTTCAGCAGGGATTCTTTCATGAGTGCTGTTTTGTTTACCTGCTGCTCTTGTATTGTCAGATTCCCTATCCTGTCTTCATATCCAGGGCATTAAGCAGCAGATCACATTTAATGGATTTTGACAGGCCTCAGTAGCTGGTACCTCCTACAGTGACAGCCCCAGAGACTAACACAAGGCTATGACAAGATTTAACATCTCTGTGTTTAATGACTAGAGCTCACATAATTCCTCTGCCTACTTGACATGAAACCACTTGTGTGATAAATAATATGCTTAGTTAAAAATTGGAAAGAAAAATATACCCCCCTTTCACAGTAATTTTGGGAAATGATTTTGCATATTATATCCTATAGATTCTACTTGTTCATCACATGGGAAACCTTTTGTCCACACTTGCTTGAACTTCGACATTGTACATATCTGGATTCAAAGAAGCTAGGCAAGGATTTTTGCAGGTCAAGCTTCCGCAGTCCCACTTCACATCAGTGCTGTACAGTAAACAGTAAAAAAACCTTTCTGAGATGCTTTATGCAGAAGACCTTGAAATCCAACTGTGAAACTAAAACTTTAGAATCCATTTCCATTTTTTGAGGAGCTTCCTTTGGGAAAAGTGAATTTGTCTGCCATTGTCAAGAGCCTGTGCCAACCAGTGGCATTGGTCAATAGGTTAAGAAATGGCATGCTACATTATCTCTTAACAGAGTGGAGGCACCCAGGTCAATTCCTAAAGAGCTGGGCAAGAGGATCTGTGAAGCATTGAAGCCGATTACATGGCAGTAAAGACAGAAAAGATTATAGACATTTAATTTCTTTAATTTTAAAAAGAAATATTTCTCACTCATTCAGGATATAACCTTAAAATATAACACTTACTTTTACATAGCTAAAAGTGTCCTTCAGCGTCTAAGCATCTCCTCTCTATTATCTTTAAGTCAGCAGTAAAAGATTTGTCTTATGAAAGAGATTAAAAATCCTGCTATTAGAATTTATGGTTTCCAGTTGTTTAAAATCTATTATTTAACACTAACACTCTTCTGGAAGTGCAATGTAGTAGCAAAAAAAAAAAAAAAAAATAAAAAAAAATCATACATCTAGATATGTATGATAGCTGGAAAAAACTTTAAGTTTGGCACTTTTATGAAACTATAGCCACCTATTTCGGCAATTACAACGTCCAGTGAAAAGATGCACATCTTTTCATATAAGAGAAAACAGAAAGTTCCCCAGATTCACAGAAAAAGAAATCAGTGCAGCCATTCAAGCAACATCATAATTCTTCAAAGATTTTATTAATATATTTGTTATTAGCATAATGCCTTTTCTACTGCTTAGGTGAAAATTAAATTTCTGAGCACGTTACAGCACTATTTAAAAAGAGACAGGGAGATATGCAAAGTTTCAGGAGTAGAAAGTCCACCCAAGCTAGCTGCAAATACAAGCCTTCTGCAGATCATTAATAGAAGTAATAATTGTTAATACATGATTGCCTCATTATAATAGTGACATTCCAATTAATTGTTTCAGCACCTTTCAAACTGAACAAATTTCTTTCTGACATCCTTTATTGTGCCCTTCATATTCCCTTGTAAGCGAAAAACCACTGATATGCTTGAAAAGAAAACAAGAAGGAACTTTGCAAGTCCTATTTTTTCAAGCAAGTTAGTGGATTTCCTCTTTTAGAAGAAATCATAAGCAGTATAAATCATATCCTCACTCACCTAAGAGCAGCCATGTATTTTTCAGCATCTGAATACATTTCAGATTTCTACACCACTTCCTTTAAAATGCGCAGTTCTTTAATAACCATTAAGTATCTGCCAACTAGAGGAAAATCATAACCTATGCAGTGTGCATCAGAGCCATATCATTAAAGGGCTGTATTTTTACACATATGAAATATGATTTGCTCTTCCTTTTCAGCTAGAATTTGAAAACAGTTGACAAAAAAACCAGCAATTAAGTTAACGCAATTATTTAATAATTTAGAGGGGTTTATATTTAGTATTTAATTAATTTAGTTAATGTTTAATTATAATAGTTTAAAGTTATTAATCAATTAATTTAAAGTTAATAATTAATAAAATACAAGTAGCAATCATTTATTTGCCTTCTGGTTTCAGCCCAGTGCTTGCATATGGAAGTTTGCATGTGCAGGACATTAACACACTAACGGTGTTTGAAAGGGAATTCTTTAAAATATCTTAAACACAACTTTCTTCACACCATTCCCCTTGGCAGACAGTGCAAATAAATATTTGAATTATTGATGTGTGATACCAGCAGCCTATTTCAGCATCTAGATATTTATACAATAACCAAAGGTACATTTGGTATTGGTTTCAGTAAGAGCCATAATTAAAGGCAGATGTGAGTTTGAAATTTGGTCCAAATTCCTAGACAGCTAATGCGCAAAATGAAGAACATACTGATGATAACAGTCATATACACACCTTGCAAGAGAAGATTACTATGTATTCATAAATTTGGAGTAGCTTAATAGGTTATAGCTCAACTTCTCCACAAAATATTAAACCCAGCATATTTAGTCCTCTTCTGCCATATTATTCCTATTTCTCTTATTCTTCAGCTTAACCAGATCTCCTCTCATGATACTGCAGAAGTGATCAACTAAAATAAGCATTATTCAAAGCAGTAGTTTCATTGTAGCATACCAATGGCAAGGCCTGACCAAGCTGCAAGAACACATGTCCCATCACAGGAGCTCTCTGCTCCAAGATAAACTGCCCTTTCATCCACCCCAAGTACATACATGCATGTCTCGGACAAAATATCATTTTTCAAATTGCAATGATAAGCATATATAAAATAGGAAATGTTGGATTCAGTCGCTTTGTGCACATAGGTAAATAACCACTGATTATTTTTCATGATCACTTGTTTTTTACTGAACTCCTGGCCGTTTCAACTCGAAAGATAGATAATGCTCAAAGAGTGAGCAGATGCTAGTTTTTTGCTTTTATCCTTAGGATTTGCTGTGTAGCCTCAGGCCCTATTTGCTGCATGCTATTCAAATGTCATTCTGATGATTGAATTATTACTTTCCACATGAGTATTCCCTATGGCATCTATTATTATTGTATCTGAATACTTCAGAAATGAGCAGTTAACCATCCTCCACTTTACCTCTGTAAGCTCTTTATACAGCTGAGCCACTAGTGACCTTCTCAGTACTGTTTAATGTCTTCATCAATGACTTGGGCAATGGGACAGAAAGCATCTTTGTCAAGTTCTCAGATGACACTAGACAAGGTGAAGCACTTGATCTGCTGGAGGGCAGGGCTGCAATACTTCCACAGCCTGGAGGAATGAGCAAACAGGAACCTCAGGAAACCCAACAAAGACAAATTAAAAGTCCTTTACCTGGGATGGAATTAGCCCATGTAGTATAGGTGGGGCCTGAATGAACAGGCAGCAGCAATGCAGAATAGCATTGGTCGAGGAGGTGCAATCCTTGAACAAATGGAACATAAATCAGGAGCAAGGCTTCTTGGAGAAGAAGGCTTACCACATACTAGGATGCTTTAGCAAGAGGGTAGCCAGCAGGTCAAGGGAAGGGAAGTGATTATTTCCTTCTACTCCACCCTTCTGAGGTTTGGAGCACAATGTCCAGCTTTGAGGTCCTCAGTACAGAAGAAGCATTGACAAACTGGAAAGGATCCAGTTCAGAGTTACTAAGATGCTTGATTAGGTCACCTAGTGACTGGGTGTGTAGAGCATTTGGTATGCAGAAAAAGCCAGAGGAAGCTATGCTTGTTTAGCCTGCAGAAGTGAAGGCTAAATGTAAATCCAATTCCTGCTTTCAACTTCTAAAAGGGCAGTCATGGAGAAGATGAAGCTAGACTCTTCTCAGACGTGCAGAGTCAAGGACAAGAAGCAATACTCACAGGCTGCAGCAAGGGAAATTCTGGCTGGATAATCTGGATAAAATTCTTCACAGTGAGTTCTATTGAGTATTGGAAAAGGTGCCCAGAAAAGCTGTTGGACACTCTCTTTGAAGATTTTCAAAACTGAGCTGGACAAGGTCCCAAGAGATCTGACCTTACTTTGAAGTTAACCCTGCTTTGAAAAGGAATGTGGACTAGATGCTCTCCTGAGTCTCCTGCCAATCTGAATTATTTTGTGATTCTGTGATTTCCAAATAATTTTCCATCACTACTGCATAAAAAGGACTGTCTACTTGTGCATTAGGGAGAGAAAAAGGAAGAAGCTTGACTTTGTAGCAGTGTAATGAGAACACTTCTCTGGAGGGGAAGACATCTGAGTTTACCTCTCATGAAGATTGCTCTGCTACATTACTAGATGTTACATAAACCTTAATATCCTTGCACAAAACTTGCAGAAAATGATTGGGGAGGGTTTGAAATGTAAGATAAAATGGAAGTAAAGATCTGTATTAAAATTCAGTTATTTTGAGTAGTTTTGATTTGGAGAAGAGCAGCTACCTCTAGTAAGGCAAACAGCTTATTAGCAAGTCCTCCAAAAAGTACTTTGCTTCTTTCTGTTACAGATAATTTCCCACTACTTGAATTTTATTCATGTCAGTCTCAAAGTCATCTGTTCTGAGAAGTTCCCAAGTTGATAAAACATTTATTAGGGTTGTGCCAGAAAGATTTTTATTAACGCTAGCAGTATTTAGAGAGCAATCGGTGCAGAACTCTAAACAGTAATAAAGTACATTTTAAAGGTATGAAAGAGGTGCTTTCATTAGAACAAACACAGTCAATCTTTCAATCTTTGCCAACTTAATATGGTCTTTTAAAGTCATGCAACAATGGAATAAGATTCATTTTCTAAGATAATTGTGAAGTGAGCAAAACAAATATAAAAAGATTATATAGCAATTTATAAAGAATGCTGAGAACCAAGAAGGGACCATATTTTAATTCTGTCATTGGGCCAGCCGTAGTCAAATATCACATTATAGGCCTCCAGACAAGATGCCTGTGAAGGAATTCCACTGATAGGTTATCAATACATCTCCCATAAGATCCTTAACAGAGGAAAGTGCAAAGTGCTGCACCCAGGGGGGAACAATCCCTGGCACCTATATATGCTGGGGGCTGATCAGCTGGAAAAATGCTTTGCAGAAAAAGACTTAGGGGTCCTGGGGGACACCATGTTGAACATGAGTCAGCAGTGTGACCTTGCAGCAAAGCTGGTGGTATCCTGGGCTGCATTAGAAGAAGTGCTGCCAGCAGGTGGAGAAAGGTGATCCTTCCCTGCTGTTCAGCCCTGGTGAGGCCACTTCTGGAGCACTGTGACCCGCTCTGTGCTCCCCAGCATGAGAGAGACACAGACATACTGGAGAGACTCACACAAAGGGCCACAAGGTTGATTAAGGGACTGGAGTACCTCTTATGAGGAGAGGCTGAAATAGCTGGGGCAGTTTATCTTAGACGAGAGAAGGCTCAGGGGGATCTTATCAACGTATACAAATACCTGAGGGGAGACTGTAAAGAAGATGGAACCAGGATATTTTCAGTCATGCTCAGTAACAGGATCAGAGGCAATGGGAACACAGTGAAGTACAGGATGCTCCATCTGAAGATCAGGAAACACTTTTTACTGTGAGGGTGACTGAGCACTGGCACAGGTTGCCCAGGGAGGTTGTGGAGTCTCAATCCTTGGAGATATTCAAAAGCCACCTGGACATGGTCCTGGGCAGCCTGCTGTATGTGTCCCTGCTTGAGTAGGGGGACTGGATAAGATGATCTCCAGAGATTCCTTCCATCCTCAAATATTCTGTGGTTTATTCTGTGATTCTGTGACATTATGATGTCCCTGCCTTATAAGCAAAGTTAGAATTGATCTTATAATTAGTGTGTTGTGGAATTCTTTATACCTTACACTAATACCTTTCCAGCCCCAGTAAAATAGTTCTGCTGCTTATCTGAAATGCAAGAATATTAATAAAGGCATATGCAAGATTTGAGCTTGTATGTATGTTTGGATGTGAGCAGTCATACATAGCTGCTAAGGTTCAACAAGGGTTAGCAGCTGGAGCTAGATCCACATACCATGATCAGGGTAAACCGAGAGCAGAATTTGGAAAATCCGAAACCACTGGGCAAGGTTACACTGTAGTTAAAAGTCTGCTGAAGATTAGCAGCAAAGTCTTAATGCAGAATTCAGGTGGCAGGAAGAAAAAGCACAATGAGGAAGCGCAGTTTCTACCAAATGGCATTGTCATAGAATGTCAGATAGCAGATAGGTGCTTGCCCACTATGCTAGCTCATAAGCTGTCAGTCTGGAGTCTTCTGGAGCTTGACTGCTAAGACAAAACTTTCCACTGTGGAAGCCATTAGTTGGAACAGTTTCGGTGCTTCTGTTGAGTTCAAGAACAATGAAATGTATGTCTGGATGAACCAAAGTACCACAACATTCAAAGCAATAAATTCAGCTTTGAATTTACTGCAGTCAGTAGCTTCTCTAGAAATAAAAAACAAAACTCACCTTCAAACTGAGTTCAGCCATGCAATATCAAGTTTCCTTTCTACCTTCATTCTCCCAGTTCACCACTTTTAACTAATTCACTGCATTTACCAGATTTGAAGCACGTCTCAACAAATATCTATGCAGAAACTCGATTTCTATTTCTTGTGGCTGTAGTAATGGAAAATACTCTGCTAGACAAACAGAAAAGTGGATCCATAATATCTAAATTTTATAATGTTTTCAGGAATTATAGGAATGCATAAAATATGCCTCCATCATAATGGAAAGGCAAATTTGTCCTCCAGGCTGTGTCTTACCCAGTATATTCTGAAAACATAAAAAGAAAAATCACAAGGGAGTTGGAAAAGCCCTGAAGTTTTTCCTGCTGGCATATTTTTTAAATCACTTTTGAATTTCCTTAGCTTCAAAAGGACAGTCTAACCTGGCCTTTTATTCTGCTGAGTAACTAGACATAGCCTTCACAATCTGACCTTTCATCTCCAGAGACCTGTATTTTGCAAGTAGAAAGGTGTTAATAAAAATCTTCAAAGAGTTCACAAATTTCTTTTGTTTCATATTTCATAGCTCCAGTACGGATCCTAATTGCTAAAATAGATCTTTTTTTTTTTTTTTTCCTGTCTAAGACTGTAAGCTAGCAGTATATGAGCTTTATTGCTTCTTTCGAGAAAATGTTGCTTTAGCCATTCAAAGTCTGCCAGGTTCTGCCCACAGTCCCCTGAGATTAGTATTTAACTGCCCTCAAAAGGTAGCTCAATTTATAATTTTCAAAGCTGCTGTTTAAACAGGATTTTTCTGATTTTAGGTGTCTCTCTGAAGTTTATGACCAGCAGCTCCTTTCTCTCTTCCCTTCCCTCAATCCCCCCAAAGCTGTATTAGCAACTTACATTAATGCAGTTTCAGATGTTTGCCAGGCAATATCTGATGTTCCATAACCTATCATTCTGCATTCTCCTTCTTTTTCTTCTCGCAGAAAGTATCCTGCCTTATTAAGGAGCTGTTCATTCTGTGGACAGACAGATTTTGGTGCCATCCTGCCAGGTTATCTAGACAGTGAGCAGGTTCAAGGGGAGACTTCAAGTGGAAAAGAAATCCACTGAGAGCCATGAAGCCTTCGGCCGCTGCGGGGGACTGCACGACCCTTTGGTCTGCTCTAGTATGATGGCTTTTAGGATTAGATCAAATTAAAGTCCCACATATTCAAAGCGTTTTATGTCAAGTACTATCAAAGGATGAAGAGTTCCATTGAATTTAGAGGGCTGGGGGGAGTTTAGGTTTCACCTTTGAAGATCACATAAGGAACTGAACCACAGTGATATCAGAACAAGTGTTTAATCATAGTATATGTGAAAAGCAGAGTGATCCTTCACATAGGGGAGGCTGTGCAGTTTCCATAGTTTCTTTTCCTTGTGGAAAAATAAAATGTGTGGTTTTAAGTTTTTGCCCTCAGATAATGAGCAAAGGTGCAGATGATGAAGACCCTCTTGGAGGAGGGCCGGGTGCCACAGCAGCTGCTGCCTGTGCCACAGTAGCTGGGGACACCCCATAGGGACCTGCAGCCATGTTGTTCCTCCCCACCGCAGCCACCCTGGGCCAGAAGCGAAACAGGGGACAGGAATAAAAATATTGCTCCTGTCTCGCCTTCTTTTACTGGCAACATCCAGCTCTGAGGAGACAAGGGAACAGAGCTGTATAAGCCAGGGGCTGTGGAGGTGTAGTGCTAAGAGGATGATGGGCACTCTCTGTGTGAGAAGCTGGCCTGGCAATGAGCGGCTGGCTGCAGCCTGCCCAGGGTATGCCATCACTGCTTGTTAGGCAGATTTGGGTCACTTGGAAACCCTCGATGGTAGGGCATCTGTGCCGGTAGACTGAGTGCTGGTAGAAACCAAGATGGCTGACTGTTTGGGCTACCAAAGCAGTTCTCTAGGCATGGCTGTGGTCTAGGTGGGCTAGATCTTCAGCTGTTCCATCATGTGGTGAGTCTCTGAGGAGAGTCTCCCTGAGAGGGGCTTGTGCCATGGCAGTCCAGTCTGGTTTGGCTTTGAATGAAAACAAGGCATTGAGTTAAAAGGCAATCAAACAAGGCAGCAAAAATTCAGTCCTTGAGGCCAATCAGGATTTAGGGTTTTATTATCAGTGGGTTTTTTTCTAGTTGTTGAGAATCTGTTGAACTGGTTTTGGTTGCTGATGAACTGTCTCCTTCCTTTCACATGAGGTAGTACTCTTGCCTTTGCCACAGACTGCTGAAAGTGCTAGACTGACTACACCAACAAGTAATGTTTGTCAATATTACCTTAGGAGGGATTAATTTAAGCTTCCTCATATCACTAAATCTCCTTCTATCACATCTCAGTTTAGCTATAATTGATCTTTTCTGTCTCTAAAGAGCATGCTGTAGAATAATCTATATTACATCCTTGTTAAAATATACACCTCTTTTAGCCCTAACACACCCCGCAACCCCACCCCCCTGTCTCAGAATGTCTTTGTTTACTTCATTAAAGAAGATGTCAGAAATCCTGCATTTCAATCCAGCTATGGGACTGCTTTCTTTACCTTCAAAGGCCTCAGTTCTAGCATAAAAGAAAACACTGATTTGTCACATGATCAGTAATGGAGGATATATAACACCTCCCAACATCCTGCCGTATTAATTTCATGACTGCTGTGGGTCAAAGTCTCAAGAGAGAATTTTTTGTGTAACTCTACCAAAAGCAATAGAGCTATTCCTACTTGCACCAAGCTACATTTTAGGTCTCTTAAGTTCTCTCTTGGCATCTATACATGGCAGAATTTATATAACAACACAGCTAAGAGAGCAAGCATTTTATCCTACAGAGTTATCTTCAACGCTAGTCCCTAATCAAGCAAACTGTGTCAGCAGCACTGCAAATTAAAAAGACACATACTGTATAGGAGGAGACATGAGACCTGGAGCTCCTACAACAAGCTCCATTTCACTGTACAGTTGTACACATAACAGCAGTTGTAAATTGTTTGAACTACTGACATAAAATAGAGTTAGAAAGGTAAGGAATATTTCATAAATGTCTTCAATATTATCCAGCGCTGGCCTACAAGGCCACCAACAATAAATATAATAGTGGTAAATCATACAACAGTTCCTGAAGACTTATTATAAGGCTGCTGCCAATCTTCAATTCTAAGCAAAATATAATCCTGCACATTGTGTTAATGTTTTGTTTAGTATAAGACACTTTCAGGGTGTACCACTTGGCCAGAGCTTTTCCCTCAGTGCCACAAACAGCAGCCATGCAAGCCATTATCTGAAACTAGCATTTCTGTCATTGAAATTTGTATTTGAAAGCATTGCTACTGTGGTAACAGTGGTTTGGATTTTTTTACAATCTGGATTATACAACCTGCAAATTCAGGAAAGATACCACTCACATTGAAACTACTCAGAATGCTTACTCTTCTGAAAATTAAGTGGGACAGCAAGTCAGGATTCTACATTTAAAGAGGTGGGGAATGCATATGCTGAACCCAGAGGGTTTAACCTGTGGCTGTGTGAAGAACAATTTTACTGGTTTGAAAGATTCAGTGGAATTTGCCTCTTTAAGCACATTACATGTTAAAACTGGTTGAACATTTCATGCTAGCACAAAACCAACTATTACTGCTGTTTAATCCTGTATCTGTAAATACTAACAACTTGTCCCCTAAAAAAGGTTTTGCATTTTATCCTTATTTGCTAGCATTGACAATAATCCCAGGCAGAATTTTACTGTTTTAACATAGTTGGTTAAGATCCTGATAAACTTGAGGATGTTTTAAAACACTCACTAAACACATTTTAGTTTATGTCACTTCTTTAAAATTCAGTTCCATGTTGCTGTTGTGAGTTACCATTTTTTATCTTGTTCTTACTAGTGCTGGCAGTCATGTGTAAACAGACATATTTTGGATTCAGTCAATCTCCATCACTGCCTTGGAAAGAAAATTTTAATGATAGAATGTTTCCGTTAATCTACTTTATCTCTAAACTTTTATTGTCTTTCTTGCTTACTTTTTTACTATTTTTTTTCTTTCAGGAAGAAATACAATCAAAATTACATTAGGCTTAGTCCTAAAAGATTTTGAACACCTATCATTTTAATTTAATCTGACAGGATCTGACAATACTTGGCACCATTTATCATGTCCATCAAGGAACAGACAGAGAGGTTTGGCAGAGCAGTGGATTGAGTTCCCTTTTGTTAATGAAAACAATGCTGCCAACAATCCATTAAAAACATCCCATTTCTTTTTAATATTCCTCAAGTAGTAAGAATAAAGCCAGAGGGAAAGCTGAAATTGGAAGAATTGTTTAGACTTTGCTTGCCTCATTTGTGTTTAGACCTATATGGCACTGGGTCCTCCTGATAATTTTTTATTCTAATCTCTGTGGCAGAAGATAAAACAAGGAATGGAAATGATCCAGAAACTTGCTTTAGACATACTATCCTGGTTTTGGCTGGGATAGAGTTAATTTTCTTCTATTAGCTGGTACAGTCCTGTGTTCTGGATTTACTATGAGAATAACGTTGATAACACGCTGGTGTTTCAGTTGTTGCTGAGCAGTGCTTACCCTAAGGCAAGGGCTTTTCAGTTTCCCGTGCTCTGCCAGTGAGCTGGGGCACAAGAAGCCGGGAGGGAGCAGGGCCAGGACAGCTGGCCTGAACTAGCCAAAGGGATATTCCATACCATAGAACGTCATGCTCAGTATATAAACTGGGCCAGGAGGCACCGATCCCTGCTTGTGGACTGGCCGGGCATCATTCAGGGTGGGTGGTGAGCAATTGTATTGTGCATCACTTGGTTTTTCTTGAGTTCCATTCCTCTCTCTCTTTTTGTTATCTGCTTTTTCATTACTATTGTTGTTGTTGTTATTATTCTTAATACGTTTTTCCTTATTTCAGTCATTAAACTGTTCTGATCTCAACCCATCGGTTTTACCTTTTTTTCTGATTCTCCTCCCCATCCCACAAGGGGGGTGTGTGTGTGAGTGAGCAGCTGCAGGGTACTCAGTTGCCAGCTGGGGTCAAACCAAGACAGTCCTTTTTGGCGCGCAGCGGGGAGACATGATGGATTGAGATAAGGACAAATCTGACTAGAATGCATTAAACCAACTTTGTGATAAGCTTTCATTATATTAGTTTAATAGTCGCTGGTCACAATGTTGATGTCTTTGTTCTCAAAGTTGGTGTGCTTGTTCTTAAGGTTGCATCATGTAATACCTTACTTGCAGTATATGCTCCCTGTTCTACCCTTCATCACCTGTGGGAACTGAGCTAAGGTTATTGTGTTGTACTTTGTAACACTGACTTATGGTACGACAGAATTGTTGGTTGTGAGGCTAATCTGGTATTTGTACTCAGCATTGCCATCATCTCCGTACTTCAGGAGTCATATCAGAAACTATTAATAATTACACCTTTAACATTTTCTCCTCAGAAAGCTAACCTGTGGAGGAGACATCTTCCCCTATCTTCCTTTTCCCTGCCAGGCTAATTACAGTAGCATTTGAGAATTCTGAAAATTTTGACTATCCTTGGGATGTTGAAACCAGCATGGTCCTGTTCCTAGGAACCAGCACGTTGCTGAATGTGTTCCAGATCTTGTTTAAGGTTAAATAACTGTTTAAGAATACCACTCAGAGATCTGCTCTGAGGTTGAATAGCTATAAGAGGCAGGGTGCGTGGCATAGTATGCTCAAATACCTAGGACAGAGGGTACCTCCAATGTACCTCCAATACTTCACTCCTGAACAAGTGCAGATCCTGAAAAACTAGTAAAATATTTGGAAAAGGTATGCTGTCACCCTGGCAATTCCAGAGAGACATAAATCACTGCAATGTGCTGGGGCCTGGCCCATGCCTACCAAGCCCTGCTCAACACTATTCATACCCTCAAGGGGAAAAGAAGGTCTCTGGATCTGACAGCAAAGTGACAGGCACTGCAGCTTCTCCAAGCCCAGCGACAGGCACTGCGGCTACTCCAACCCTGGCGACAGGCACTGCAACTACTCCAACCCCTGCAACAGGCACTGCAGCTGAACTAGAGAGCCAACCCGTGCCAGTATCAGTCACCCTTATAAACAAGAAAAAATGGCCATGAAAGTCAGCTCATTTAGTAAAGGAGGACAAAGCAGGGCCATCATGAAGACAGGAGGAAGAGACAGAACAAGAAGTAACCTCCTGATCCCTATCCTTGAGTGAGTCATGGGATATGCAAAAATATCTCAGCTGTTGTCCAGATAAGCATATTACCACCTGGCTGCTTTAATGCTGGAATAATTGAGCTAATAGTTTGGAATTCAAGGGTAGGGAAGCCAAGCAGCTGTGATCACTTTCTAGGGAAGGGGGCATTGGCAAGGCAGTTGGAAAAGAGGCACAAGTCCTCAGCCTTTTGAGTTGACTCCTGTTAAGAGTGAAGGAAAGGCATCCCTTCAAGGAAGATGCTATATATCACCCAGGCAAGGGGACCACCATGGAGAAAGTACCCAGTACCTGAGGGAATTAGCCATGCTAGAGATGATTTATTATGACCCAAACAACATGCAGTTACCCACAGATCTGGACAAAGTCCAATGCACATGACCCCTGTGGTGGAAATCTGTATGGAGAGCATATTTGTTGTACACCAACTCATTGACAGTAATGACCTGGAGAGACAGGCACTGATGGTGGATGAAGTGGCTCACCAGCTCTGGCAATATGAAGAAAATACCTTTCTTCCTACAGACTTGCATCTTGGCTGTGGAAAAACTGTCTGAAGAGTGTGAAAAAGTGCTCCAGGAGTTCCAGCAACAGAAAGAGGATATGTCCTACCCTTGACCTGTACAGACCAGTATCTCAGCTATTAACAGTAAGCATTTTTTTTGGCTAAGAGAGGGCATATAGAGGGTACACACCACTGGGTTCCCTGTGATTTTACCTGCAGGACCATGGAGGAAATGGGATGGAAAATCTACTTTGATCCTAGAGTCATGGGTATGTGAATTACAAGGAAAAACAATCACAATGAAGCATCTTCCGAGAAAATCACTGCTCCAGTCTCCAATGGGCAGTTCCTCAGGCAGAGTGGAAGGGCTGTTCTTACTCCTGATCCTATGGAAAGGAATTCTTTTCCATTTTTACAAGAACTAAGTGGAAAATTCTTTGATCAGTACTAGGAGGTCCTTGCTCCGAGCCAGGTGGAGAGGGACAACTGAGTTTACTGGACTGTGTGGATCAGACGGTCTGGCACACCAGATGCACAGGAGTATAAGGCTCTAGTAGACACCAATGCACAGTGTACCCTAATGCCATCAAGCTATGAGGGGGCAGAACCCATTTGTATTTCTGGAGGGACACGGAGATCCCAGAGGCTAACTGTATTGAAGGCTGAAATAAGCCTGATTGAGAATGAGTGCAAAAGCACCCAGTTGTGATTGGCTCAGAGGCTCCATGCATCCTTGGCATAGATTATCTCAGGAGAGGGTATTTCATTGACTGAAAAGGGTACACATGGGCTTTTGGTGTAGCTACCTTGGAAATGGAGGAAATAAGTAGTTGTCTACCTTGGCTGGTCTCTCAGAGGACCCTTAAGTTGTGGAGCAGCTGAGTGTTGAAAAGCAACAGGTGCAAATTGCTACCACAACAGTGCACAAGCAGTAATATTGCACTGCCTGAGATTCATTGATTCCATCCATAAGCTGATTCACTGACTGGAGAGCCAAGGAGTGATCAGCAGGACCTGGTCACCCTTTAATAGCCCCGTATAGCCAGTGTGAAAGTTTAATGGAGAATGGAGAATAACAGTAGATTATTGTGGCTTGAATGAAGTCATGCTGCCACTGAGTGCTGTTGTGCTGGACGTACTAGAACTTCAACATGAAACGGAGTCAAAGGCAGCCGAGTGGTATGCCACAACTGATATCACTAATGCATTTTTCTCAATCCATCTGGCAGCAGAGTGCAGGTCACAGTTTGATTTCACTTGGAGGGGCATCCAGTACGCCTGGAATTGACTAATCCAGGGGTGGAAACACATCCCTACCATTTACCATGGACTGATCCAGACTGCACTGGAACAGGGTGAAGCAGAAACACCTGCAATGCATTGACGATATCATTGTATGGGGTAAGACAGCAGAAGATGTTTTTGAGAAAGGGGAGAAAATAATCCAAATCCTTCCAAAATCCAGTTTTGCCATAAAACAAAGATAAAGGGACCTGCATAGAAGATCCAGTTTTTAGGAATAAAATGGCAAGATGGATGTTGTCAGATCCCAGTGGATGTGATCAAAAAAATAACAGCTATGTCTCCACCAACTAGTAAGAAAGAAACACAAGATTTCTTAGGTGTTATGGATTCTGGGAAAATGCGTATTTCAAATTACAGACTGATTGTAAACCCTTTCTATCAAATGACCCAGAAGAAGAATGATTTCAGATGGACTGCTGAGCAATGACAAGCCTTTGAACAAACTGAACAGGAGATAGTTCCTGCAGTAACACTTGGGCAAGTTTGGGCAGGACAAGATGTAAAAAATGTGCTCTACACCATAGCTGCAGAGAATGGCCCTGCCTGAAGCCCCTGGCAGAAAGCACTGGGGGAGACTTGAGGTCAGCCCCTAGGCTTTTGGAGTCAGGGATACAGAAGATCTGATGCCTGCTATACTCCAACTGAAAAAGATGTACTGGCACCTTATGAAGGGATGCAAGCTGCTTAACAAGTGACTGCTGCTGAAGCACAGCTTCTTCTGGCACATTGGTTGCCATTGCTGGGCTGGATTTTCAAAGGGAGCGTCTCCTCCACAAGCATTGCCACGGTTTGACCTCAGCTGGCAAATAAGTACCATATAGCCAAGTGCTTATGCCTGACCTCATCAGTGGGATAGGGAGGAGAATCAGAAAAAAAGGTAAAACCGATGGGTTGAGATCAGAACAGTTTAATGACTGAAATAAGGAAAAACGTATTAAGAATAATAGCAACAATAGTAATGAAAAAGAGAGAGAGGAATGGAACTCAAGAAAAACCAAGTGATGCACAATACAATTGCTCACCACCCACCCTGAATGATGCCTGGCCAGTCCACAAGCAGGGATCGGTGCCTCCTGGCCCAGTTTATATACTGAGCATGACGTTCTATGGTATGGAATATCCCTTTGGCTAGTTCAGGCCAGCTGTCCTGGCCCTGCTCCCTCCCGGCTTCTTGTGCCCCAGCTCACTGGCAGAGCACGGGAAACTGAAAAGCCCTTGCCTTAGGGTAAGCACTGCTCAGCAACAACTGAAACACCAGCGTGTTATCAACGTTATTCTCATAGTAAATCCAGAACACAGGACTGTACCAGCTAATAGAAGAAAATTAACTCTATCCCAGCCAAAACTAGGACACATTCAAAAGTAGCTGTGCCAGCCCTGCTGTCTAAACATGTAGCCACTATTAAAATAGATTTTAGGTTTTGTTCCTACTGCAAAGAATATCTGGTGTCCAGGCTTATCTACTACGCACATTTTCAAAAGTTACATTTATATACCTTTAAAAAAAATCAGTCATATGTGAATTTTAAATGTACAGTTTTAAAAACAGAATACATTTGGATTTCATTGATATGATATACTGATTTTTGAGTCATCATCGTACTTCATTTGTATCTTTAAAGGGGCTTGTATAACCACAAAGGATGGAATACCTTTATTTTTTTTTCAATTGAAAAACTATTACTAGTATAGATTGAACATGAAATTTTATAAGATCAGATCTGGATCAGAACTTTTTAGCAAAAGTATGCACCTAGAATTTAGCTTGCTGATTTACATGTCCTCCATCCTCTTCACAGCATTTCAGCAAAAATAGAAGAAACAGCAATAACTTGCTGCTCTGTTTACCAATTATATATTTTCTTAAATCTAATCCAAAAAGAAATCAATTATGCATTTTGATTTGCTTCAGTGTTTAGCTTCTAACACAAAGAAATCTAATTAAAGGTGCAATATATATCTGCTACATAATAGCTTAAAGTATGTCAGCCTTTTTTAAAGAAAATTTTATGTATAGATGTAACTTTTTGTCCTCTTTTCTCTTAGCACTCTGACCTTATGAATCCCAGAATACACATAGCTGTTCTTCTGCTCTGTCACTCCCTCTCTGACAGTGTTTCTTGGGGACGTCATGCAGTCTTTTCCATCTGTGATGGGTACCCAAATCTAATCCACAGCTGAGTTGTAACATTTGCTAAAAAGATAACCTTGAACTCTGCTGACCTGCCAAACAGTACACAACAAAACTGTTCCAGATCCTCTCCTTCAGTTTTTATTGTCTTTGATTCTTTGCAATTGTGAAATAATTGCACAAAATAGAGATAAATGAGAGGTTTCATTAGCATAAACAAAATCTATGTAAATTATTCATGGAGATTTACCATTTTCAGCCTCACTCTGGGTTCATTTAAACTTTTTTTATAGCAATAAGTTTAGTTAGATTTTAATGCAAATGAAGCTATTCTAAATTAAGGCTTGGTTCTCAAATACTTACTGCAAACAAGCAGCATACACCCTATCCTCTTACTTTGCAGAACAGTAATTTGAAAACAAAGGTAGAACAGATAAATCAACTCAGATTTAATTTATTCATTAAATATCACTTATGTCCACATATGCTTCTTATTTGGGTTGCAAAGCATAAACTGACTAAGACACCATAAAAATAACACAATAACAGCACATTACAAGAAATGAAAAGCAAATGTATTTGGAATTGCTAAATAAAAAGAAAGACATAAATTTGTAAGCTGATTTAGATATATTTTTTAAAAATTCAGGAATCAGCTTAAAACTTACCATTTTCTCCCAGGTTTAGGAAAACCAAACAGTTGTTCTTTTTTTGGGTTCTAGTTTTGTTTTTCTTTTTTTTCCTCACCCAGTAAGCAATTTTGTTAAAATCTGACGATATAGAGCAATTATCTAGTGAGTCAGCAGGACTCTTATTCAGTTTCCTTCAAATTTATTTTGGTGGCAGGCAATTCTTGTTACATTTTTTTTTCTCAGCCTTGAATTAATAACATGCAGACTAGGAACCTGTTTTTTCAAGTATTTCCGGGCCAGGAATCCCTCCATTTGGGAGATTCAGTGAGACTACTTGTGGCACAGAGAACTACACCAGAAATCAGGGTGTTTTAAGACTACAGAAGAATAATACACTTTTAAAAACAATAGAGTACAGTATAAATATAAATAAACAGGATATATCAAACAAAATTTTATCCAGAGACTGTGCAAAAAAACCCTAAAATGCTTTTCATTTTAAGATGGACTTTACTAGTTTATAAACTTATGACTAATAAAATAGAAAATATACCTTAAGAAAAAAAAAAAAAAAGTTCTGTACTGAAATAGGGAAACCTGTTTGTAATGAATATTCACACTGATATTTTGCTATCACGGTGAGGAGTTGTGCAGGATATCACATTCAAAGTGCGATGTCCAGGAAAAAAACACTAACAAACCTCTATTAAAATGCTGACACAAATTGTGTATTTGTTTTCAGACTGTTCTTAAAATATTTCCTCATGCCTATCAAAATGGAAACTAAATTTTTTTGATTTATACTAAATTTTGCTTTACCCATATGTGAACCTAAAGGCAAAATCCAGCCTTTATGAAAGCTTTGGCTTCTGAGGGCTTGTTTGCAATTTATACCAAAGTGAATTTCTCTGAAGTAAATATTTTAGGTAGGGAATCTATCCTCTATGAGCACTAGCATTATTGTCTTCATATCTGTCTCAGCAAAGTGGATATCTAGCACTTGGCAGTAAAACTAGCTTCTGGTTTTCTTCTTTTTCTACAGGAAGTCTCTTTCTTGGTTTTTTGGTTTTGTTTTGGTTTGGTTGGTTGGTTTTTTTACAGATGTGTACACAAACACATACATACACATACTATTACAGAATCTTGTCCCTTGAAGAAAAATGTCTTGTATAGACATGTTAAGTAATATTCAGACTTATTAGACTTTTACACAATTTTTCTTAAAATAATTTTGGATGCATCTGGTAAGTCCAGATATTTTTTTCTTCCCTGTATTTCTTTAATTTCTTTCTTCTGACAGTATTGAATTTTCTATCACTTAAGTCAAAAACACTGAATTTTTCTAGTGTTTTGTTGTCATATTTGTTAAAAATAAAGTGAATTTGGTTATTTTTTGTTAGTTTATGTTGTTTTGCTTGGCTTTCTTATATATTTCTGTAGAATTCTGTACTACTGTATTTTAAATTTTGGCTTTGTGCAATTTTTAATCATTTATCTGAATTATCTTTTCAAAATTTATATGCATTCCTTAACATCTACAGCAATCAGTTTGGTGTGGTTGTGGTGTTAGCAGTACTCTGTTTTTCTCAATTAATGCAAATTTCTTGCATTGTGTAAAATTTTAAGTATAAGAAATCTTAGAAGTACAGTTTGAAACAGTGTAATTTAACAAGTTTTAAAACTTTAAAAAAAACCCATAAGGTATCTTGGAAATATCAAAAGCTGTACTTGAACTTAAATTTCAAGTAACACCTTAGAAATTGAACTTGGCACAAGTTTAGGTGAAGGCAGGTAAGTTTTGACTTGGGCCATCATGGTCTTAAAACTTTTTCTGAGCTTTTGGTTCAGAAGTATTTAAACAAGGCTTCTCCTCAAAGACAATTGTATAGTTACCTTCGATGCATCTAAAATGAATAATTTGAAATGTAAAGGAAAAAAAGGGAACACAGTATGGAAGGATGTGTATTTCACATATGCCCTGAGAAAGGAGGGGAATCTAGAACTAAATGTATTGTAAATTCACAGAAACTTTTACATACAGTACAACAACAAATCTGTTGACATTATTGAAGACCAATTTGTAGAGAAATCAGGCATCTCTAGTACAACTTAGTGAGTGTTATTAGAATTAGAGCTAACTTTACAGAAAACTATTATTAATTGCTATCCAAATTGAATTTGATATGGCAGAATCTGAAATATTTGCTCAAGAAAATACAGAGCATGTCTGTCTATTAATTCATTAAGAGTGCAATCTTCCAAACATTGGCAGAACACTGACAGAAAAATTGTGGTTAATGTCATACAGTTCACTGGAGCTAGTAAGCACCAGCTTTACAGTACCTTCTTTACATTAATATAAAGCAATGCTTTATGATGCAAATGATCAGCTCTTCTGGATTTCTCATAAAATATTTTTAGGGACATAGCTTTAAAAAAATGGATATTTGGTGATGGCTATTTTGTTTCTTTTTACTACAGTCAGACACAGAAGACATTATTCACCTGTCTAGAGGCTGACTTCTACAGTATTGGTAAATCAGTTGCCATACTGTCTTTATAATCGGTAGAGAGACACAGGTATATGTAGGACATGCACTCTCATCCTAATTAGGTCAAATGATGCTGATGTAAATCTTAATATATGTATTTGTCTCTCCTGAATAGAAAACCCTAAGGTCACTAGCTCAGGATCCCCCAGGCAGAAGTGTTTAACGTGACACAATGTAATTGCACTTTACTGTTTATTTATCTTTGTTTATATAACTTTTGTCCTGTTAGACTGACATTTGCACCCCTGTATTACAGTTACAGTCTGCTTGGTTAAAACTGTATATTAATCCAGTGGCCCTTGGCTCGTACTCAATGTTGTCATACTTCTCAGGTTACAGAATATACAGTGTTTTTACTGATTTATACCAGGAATAAATGATTTTAAAATATACAGAAGATAAATATGAATATTTTTTATATGAACAACACTTTCATAAGGCTAATGAACAATTATTAATGATTGCCCAAATGTAATTCCCTCTTGCACTGTGTTTCACCGACTGAAAAACATTAGTCTTCATAAAAAACATTTTGTATGGAACAAAACATGTAGGGACGTGTTACTTATTATTTATGTGTTTCTATGTGCATGGCATTTGAGTTTGGTTGACCCTGACTGGATGACAGGTGCCCACGAAAGCCACTCTATCACTGCCCTCTTCAACTAGAAGGAGAGGAAATATAACAAAAAGCTCATGGGTCGAGATAAGGGCAGGGAGAGATCGCTCAGCAGTTACTGTCACAGACAAAACAGATTCAACTGGGGAAATTAATTTAATTTATTATCAATCCAAAGAGAGCAGGAAAATGAGAAATAAAACCAAATCTTAAAAACAACTTCCTCCTATACTTCTTCCCAGGCTTAACTCCACTCCTAATTTTCTTTACTTCCTCCCCCCACAGTGATGGAGCAGGATGGGGAATAGGACTGCAGTCAGTCCCTCACAGGCTGCCTCTGCCGCTCCTTCCCCTCAGGGGCGGCTCCTCACACCCCTCCCCTGCCCCAGCCGGGTCCCCCCACGGGTGCCGTCCTTCAGGCACAGCCGGCTCCAGCCTGGGTCCCCCCGGGGTCCCCAGCCCCGCCAGCAAACCTGCCCCAGCCCGGGCTCCTCTCCCCGCGGGGCCACAGGCCCTGCCAGGAGCTGCTCCAGCGTGGGCTGCCCACGGGTCACAGCCTCCCTCGGGCACCCACCTGCTCCGGCGTGGGGCCTCCAGGGGCTGCCGGTGGGGATCTGCTCCTCCGTGGGCCTCCCCGGGCTGAGGGGGACAGCCTGCCTCAGCGTGGGCTTCACCGCGGGCTGGGGGGAACCTCTGCTCCGGGCCTGGAGCCCCCTGCCCCTCCTGCCTGCCATGGCGGCTGCGCGGATGGGCCTCTCACATTCTCACTCCTCTCACTCAGCTGCAGTTGCTGCTGCAAAGCTTTTTTCCCCCTTCTATAATACGCTATCTCACAGGCACTACCACCATTGCTGGTGGCCTTGGCCTTGGTGAGTAGTGGGTAGGTCGATCTTGGAGCCAGCTGGCACTGGCTCTGTTGGACATGGGGAAGCTTCTAACATCTTCTCACAGAAGCCATCCTTGTAGCCCCCTGCTACCAAAATCTTGCCATGCAAAACCAGTACAGCATTTTACCAAAAGTTAAGGAGGGAAGATTTCTGTCATAAGGACCTTGCAATTAGCTAAGGTTTTTATCTGTCTGCTGGTGTTGGCTGAGACAGTTAATTTTCTTTATAGTAGTTGGTATGGGGCTATGTTTTAGACTTGTGTTGAAAAAAGGTGCTGATAATACAAGGATGTGTTATCGCTGATTAGGGCTCACACAGAGCCAAGGGCTTTTCTGCTTCTCACCCCACCCCACCAGCGAAAGGCTGGTGGGGTACAAGAAATTGGGAAGGGGCTTTGAGTCCCTTGCTTTGCTTTGCTTGTGTGCATGGCTTTTGTTTCACCTGTTAAACTGTCTCTAAGTAAGAAATGACATGCCTCGTGTATTCTGGAAGGCTATATTAGGACTAAAACGGACTGCACTTTGGATGAATAAAGTAAGATACTAGCAGAGAGGTACTGCAGCCTGAAATACCAGAGTTTTAGCATGTTTTTTTTTCAAATAAGTTTAGCCCTTTTTCTGAATAAAACTTAAAAACTACAGTCCAATTCCAATGGAAGATGATGGTACTGCTACATATGAATTAACAATTGGGAAATTATGAAACAGTATAGCATTGCGCTTTTATATTAGGAATGGAAATTTCATATTTCTGGTTCTGTTGATGGATCCACGCCAAATTCATGGAAGTGGGATAATAACCAAGGTGGCAGAAGAAGCATAACAGCTGAATGAATCTAAAATTACTCTTATAGAAAAAGAACTGGAGAATTAAATAGAGAATAATCACCTTTCTCCAGGAACTGTAAACCTCTCTATAGCAAGGATGTAATTCTCTATTAAATTCTATAGACTGGATTAAACCTTGAACGGAAAGAACCTAATTTCTTGTTAAATTTCTTAACTTTGTAGAGGAATTTTTTTATAACTGTATTTCATTCTACAGAACCTATAGAAATAGATTTTCCACTTCACTAGGTCTACTGCATACTGCATTTCCTGACTTTTTAAAAGGCAAAGATCATCCTTTGTAAAAAGGAACATTTATGCTTCTACTGACCAAACCAATCTCTCTTTTTAGTGTCAAAGGGTGAAAGGATTAGATGTCAAGGATCCTGAGATCTTCTGCAGAGGGACAAAAGAACACATTGGAACCAAAGTCCATTATACATAATCTGCACAAGAGAGGGTACATAGTCACTTGGCTTAGGACCATGGTTGCCACTAATACTGTATATAGCTGTGCTTGACTCTAATGGACAATTAAGGTAAAAGACTTCAGTCTGCAGCTATCTTGTGACACACAGGTTTATCCTACACTTGTCATATGCATTTTGTCATCTGGATGGCTCTCCAGACTATTCTGACTGATTGACCAGAAGCGGGATAAATATCTCAATCTCTGAGGTGCCCTAGGGTGTCTGACATAACTACATACTACTGACAGATCTGATGTAAGACCTATGGTAGACCTGTGTCCTTCTGAAAGGCCAGGAAGGAGATCACAGAGAGGCTTAAATGACACTGGACCTTGTGTATGGATTGTTGAATAAAGCCATAGATTACAAATGAATATAATGAAAACTTGGACAACTAGTTCACATGTACCTCTCTACCTACAAACACTTACCTTTGGTCTTCCCAACCTGTAAGGTAAATTCCACCCACTTTGTCTCATTAAGTTTTGTTCAGTTGCCTAAACATAATTGTTGAGTGCTGTTCAAAATTTTCTAGGATGTCTGGGAAATGCCTGAGACTGGGACATTTGGACTGGAAGAAACAGGAGGACACACACTCTTCTGGGCCAGCACCTAGATGCCAGCAGGAATACCCCAGGATCTCTGTTTAGCTATCTGCCAATGTTACACAGCTGTGTTGAAACTATATCATAGAATTTAACATTATTTTGGGCTATTTTATTTCTGGATGTGTAGAAACATTTTATAGAATATGGTAAAAGAATAAGTAAAAGGGATCTTTAGTAAAGTGTCCTGGAGTAACTGTCACTTGTCTAAGAATAAATTCAGAGAGTCAAGGGGTCCTCTTCAGTCCTGTGTTCCTAACTAAAGAATTTTTTTATTGTTAGTTTAAATGTTTGTGGTTTTGAAGCCAATATATATATAGATCAACCTATGCTATCAATCCTTTGACTAACATGTCTATATCGTTAAGTTTTATACTTTCCAACAAACTAAATCAGTCATGTTCAGATAGCTTTCCCAATATTTTTCTTATATGATGATTGCGTGTCTTTTGGAGTGTCAGTTCTTCATGCCAAAAGTTCTATATTAGGAATGGAAATTAATCCTATCTCAACTTTCTGTGTGTGCACGTGTTTGTAAATATTGTGAGGCATCAGCCCAATCCTGTAAAATAGGTTCAGAATGTCCTGAGGAACCATGATACTAATTGGGTGCACTGTCAGTCCAAAAGTGCTCTGGCCATGTTACTTCAAGAAGCCTGAGGAAGACAGACAATGCAAGCAGGAGAATTTCTGAATAGCATGTTAAGCCAGCTGGTTTGAGGCTTAGCAATACATTTTATTTCATCACCAAGCATTATATAGACACGATTAAAAATAATGACAGCAAACAGATGGTCACTGTTCATGGAATTATACTGAAGACATTTGTGGACTATTTTTTCTATGAATGTTTTGCAACAAAATAATATATTCAACAATAATGCAGTCTCTTAAAAAGTGAAGAAATTTTAATGATGTTCTAGTCAGCTTGTTCAGTATGAACCTTTCTCCTAAAGAGATGGTGGAAATGAAACACAAACATGCTTCCAAATATTTTGGACATTAGGTATAAGAAACATTAGTTGAAAATGTTTGTAAAAACCCAATGTAACAACGCATGTTAATAGTGTTCGGAAATATTATCTTTCTTTTTCAGGAATATATACATATTGTCCAGTAAAGAAATACACAGATGTATTTAAAAGCTTTAATCTCATGAAAAGCTTCATTGGACAGAGTACATTAGCCTTAAGTTGTTTTCGGGATAAATAATCTTTATATAAACAAAAATTTTTAATAGTGATGAAAGGCAAGCTGGTAACAAAGGGTTATTGAGAAAGACCTGTGAATAATCTTATCATATGCATCAATCTTACACATGCCACGAGCAGGTCTCTTCACTTATTTCCCTACAGTGTACTGTTAAGGTCTCGTCATGAATTTTTGTGTCAGGTTCTATCCTATTGACTTCAGCTTTGTCTGATTGAAGAGTATATGCTTGGTCTTAATTGTGTAAACAATATGTAAGTTTTGAAAGAAACCCTTCTCTCCATATATTTCAGCTGAACCTTGTCACTTTTCTGCTATCTTTGCTTATACCAGATGTTGCTGAAAATAAGAGGCAGGACTACAAAATTGTGGTATTGTACTGTCAGCCAATCTCTGTGAAACCTCACTAGTGTTGTGTGTAAGCACACAAAATGTGTGCTTTCTCCCCTTTGGATATGTGTCCCAAATGAAGGAAGGCTGTGTGTGGCAGCATCTGTGGTTATTCCAATAGCTCAAGGGAAAGAGACCTGCACTACAGAGCACAGATTCCACCTCTCCTGATGGCTCCTTTGAGTGGTCTGTGCAGTTCTCTCCAGTGGAAAATCAACCTTATTTTCAATTTGATTCTGCTAGAAATTGGTAATTATGGATTTGAAAATCCTGATCTTACAGTGTTTTTTTTTATGTTCTTCAGCTACCAGAACATGAGCTGCAAAGTCAAGCACTTAAATTATCAAATGCATTATTTAAGGTGCCTAAAAAATCTTAAATCTGCCTCTGTTTCAATGTACTCTTTTGATATGAGATCACATTATATTTTTCAGGTGGTTCCCTTGCTTCATTTGATAAAAAGCTGGATATTATTGATACTACCTGAAAGAATCGTACTGGTAGAATTCATAAGGTTTTACACTTAAGAGCTCTACCTTGTTTACTACAGAGACTGGTGTGTTGGTAATACATTCGGTAGGGAATGGAGGATCATAAGAAATTTTTTCTTGTGGTTAATGTATTCAAACTTCATCCTGGACATACTTATGCCTCAAGTGCCCTTAAATGAGAAACGATGCAATAAATGTTTCTCATTCATTCCCTATTTGATTAGGAGAATGGAATTCTATTAATTTACTTTGAATGACTGGACTCATCTTACTTTAGAATCATAAAATCATTTAGATTGAAACAGACCTTTGAGATCATTGAGTCCAACAGTTAACCTAGCACCGCCAAGCCCACCATTAGACCATGTCACTAAGCACCACACTAACATGTTTTGAAAAACCTCCAGGGATAGTGATTCCACCACCTCCCTGGGCAGCCTGTTCCAATGCTTCACCCCCCTTTCAGTGAAGAAATGGTTCCTAATATCAAGTCTAAACCTCCCCTGGAGTAACTTGGCACTGTTTCCTCTTGTCCTGTTGCTTGTTGTGTAGGAGAAGAGACCTACCCTCACCTGCCTACAACCGCTTTCAGGTGGTTGTAGAAAACAATAAGATCCCCTCCTGGCTCTCCTCTTCTGCAGACTAAACAACCCTAGAGTTCCCTCAGCCACTTCTGATCAGACTTGTGCTCCAGACCCTTCACCAACTTTGTTAGCCTTCTCTGGACATGCTCGAGCACCTCAATGTCCCTCTTGCGGTGAGGGGGCCCAAAACTGAACACAGTGTTTGAGGTGTAGCCTCACCAGTGTGGAGTCCAGGGGGACAATCACTTGCCCTGTCCTGCTGGCCACACTGTTTCTAGTACAAGCCAGGATACTATTGGCCTTCTTGGCCACCTGGGCACACTGCTGGCTCATGTTAAGCCAACCACCAACCAGCACCCTGAGGTCCTTTTCTGCCGGGCAGCTTTCCAGACACTCTTCCCCAAGCCTGTAGCACTGGGTGGGTTGTTGTGACCCAAGTGCTGGATCAGGCATTTCTCCTTGTTGAACCTCATGCAATGGCCTCAGCCCACTGGTCCAGCCTGTCCAGGTCCCTACCCAGAGACTTCCTACCCTCAAGCAGATCAACAGACCCCCCCGAACTTGCTTTTGTCTGCAAATGTGCTGAGAGTGCATTCAATCCCCTCATCCGGGTTGCCGATAAAGCCATTAAACGGGACTGGCCCCAATATTGACCCTTGGGAACACCGCTTGTGAGCTGGATGTTACTGCATTCACTGCCACTCTTTGGGCTTGGCCATCCAGCCAGCTTTTAACCCAGCATGGATTACAACTGTCCAAGCCATGAGCAGCCAGCTTCTCCAGGAGAATGCTGTGGGGGATGGTGTCAAAGGTTTTGCTAAGGTCCAGGTAGACAACATCCACAGCCTTTCCCTCATCCACTAGGCAAGTTATCTTGTCATAGAAGAATATAAGGTTTGTCAAGCAGGACCTGCCTTTCATAAACCCATGCTGACCATGCCTGATCCCTGGATTGCGCTGCACATGCCACGTGATGGCTCTTTACAGACAATGGAAAGGAGTAGACTTTACTATATTGTCATCCCCTTTACCTTTCTTGTTCTTCATTTTGAGATTGACTGGAGGAATTCTAAAACCTACAAATTGCAAATGAAATCAAAAGAAGCTGCATTTTTCTTGTATAAAATCAGGTTCTATATATTTCATATGTGGCACAAAATATTAATAGAAACTTGTGTTGGGCTTCATGGATGTGTCAGCTTAGCTCTGGTAACAATTTATACATATAGAAGAAGGAATCTTTCCCATTTCAAACCTCCATACACTCTTCGGCATGACAGGTCATTGGCTCAAGAGTCTCTGCATCAGATGATATTCCCAGTAGTGGAGTGTAGGGTATGTCTTCATGTAGGCAAGTCTTCAATGTGACTTTAACTTAGTGGTCCAGTTGGGCAATGGCATAATCTGTATTTTGCACATACAGTATTTTAAATTTCTGAAATACAAGAACAATATTAAAAAAAAATGAGAAGAATCATGCATGATAAATGTGATACATAAAGACTTGAATATAAAATATCATTCAATAGTTATGAGTTTAGAGCTAAATCCCATGTCCAGTAGAAATCCCATTGTGGATCTTTGTGAGTATTTAATCAGCTTGCCAATTCCTTGTGTGTGTAAGCACAGAATAACTAATATGATTTAATCTATGTATATCAAGAGGCCAGTTTATCTTGACAGTTTTGATAGCTTGAGTATCTGGGTGGAGCAGGAAAGAGAGAAAGACCCTCAGCTGGTATGTATAACTTGGCTACAATGGTTACAACTATTTTTACCAGCTGAGAATTTACTTGCTCTTATTATTCCATTATCATATGCCGTAAATCTTACAGACCACACACTATACCATTATACATGTTGTTTATGCTGTACATTTTTTGGGAAAAAAAAATTAGAAATATTTTAGTTCTTTTTTATTATTATTACTATTTTTCATGCCCTTCTACTTTGTCAGGTTGGCTTCTTTACCATGCCCTCCAGAGCATGGGATACAGAAGGAGAGAAAAATGATAGCTAATAAATTTTTGAAGCCTCTAAAAATTACCTTCTGTAAAATATCTTTTCTATACATAATAATGTCACTGTTTTATGGCCTGATGGTGCCTGACCTTCCATTATGAGGAGCTGAGGCTCCTTTTCAATGGTGTAAAGCTCATGTTTATAGCCTTATGTGGTTGTAAGATATTGGCCCTTAAACATGTTACTTACAGGATAGAAAGAATTGCCTGTTTGGGGGCTCAGTATTATTCGAATGCATAGGAAGGGAAAGAGGGAAAGCGTGATTTTGATAGTGTCTGAAAATATACACTTCAGAAATACATTTAAAACTAAATATAAAATTTTGATGCTAAAAGCCCCAACGTATCACTGCCTACCAGGATTTGACTCCACTGTATTGATTCATTACCATGGTTCTGTGTGGGAATACAATAGTAGCTGGAGTAGAAGTAATTTGGAAACAATTCTAAAGAATTTATTCCAACATCCATTGAGTTAATAAGGTATTTAATGAAACAGAGTAAGAGCAGTAGCAAACTTTAACTGGGTAGTTTTCCAAAGTGATGCATGCTTAAGTTTACTCACAAATTAGGTTTATTTAAGAAAATCCAATCACTAGTTTTCTAAAATCCACAAAGCTATTAAAACACTGTTAATCAGAAAGTGTCAGGTTCCCTGTTTCTATTGTAAGTGTAAAAGTGTGTATTTGTGATATCTGAAAGATCCAGTTCCTCAAAATATTTCAGTGAAAGCGCTAGAAATGTTTGATTTCGAATGGCTGGGGTTTTTTATTGTTTTTGTAATGTATTTATCACCTGTGGTTATTAACCCTCAGCATTAATGAATTCAGGATTGCAAACACCTGCTACTGCTACTAGTTTAGTCTCTTACTAGGCTCAAACTTTACATTGTTGGAAGGGGAATTTCATCTTTCACTGCAGAATTTATGCACATATTTTATTTGGTCAAAAATACGGGAATCCCATTCCTTTACTGGAATTCTGCTTGTAGTTTGTAAACCTGATATTTGTGTTCACAGTTCAGAGCAGATGATGAATAAATATGAAGTGGGTAGGATGGAAAAAAGGGTTAGAGACTTTAGCTATTTCTTTTATTGGGTAACTTATTGGCAACTATAAAATCTGTATTGTGCTCTTGAACCATATTAAGATGCAAGGAGTTCACATTTACTCTATCTATGTGGGAAAGAGCTTATGTTATATTTGAACACTCTCTGCCTGTTGGATTTTTAGAACACACGTTTCCAACCTCAGTGACATTAGATTGGATCTTTTCATATGGTTACTTTAGCTTGAAAATCTTTTTTTACTTAGTAAAATCTTGTGTTTAAAAGTGCTGCTGGAGCTGCACATGAGTTTTATCTGTAGTAAATCATCACGAAAGATCACAATATTGAGCCTCAGAAGTTTTAGATATATTAACATTCCAATAGGCTGCTAAAGATCTTTTTTTACTAGCAAGAACTTGATGTAGCTTGACCTTATAATAGGAAAATAGGATTTTTCTATTAAGGTTTTCTAAATGCAGTATCAGTGAAGATATGGAGAGAAAGACCTCATAGTGTTTTAAACACCTCTTACAGTAACTACATTTGCAGTGCTGGTAAGGAAGCTGTATTTAAGTTTTCCTTTTAGAAAATCAAAATTAAGTGCTCCTATTGTCTCCTCTTCATATCTCTCACATGTGCATTGTATTAGGCTCTTCTTTTGGAAATATTGCAGAGGAATGAACATTTTGTGAAAGATTCTCTGAATGCTTTAGTTCAGTTAATTTAAGGAAAGAGATTAATAGAAATTTCAGCTGAACACAAAAGCATCCCAGAAACCTTGAGACAGTTGCTTGAAAATTACTTTTTCATGATTGCTGAAGACTACATTCCTATTCTTATTTTTTGAAAAAATCCAGTGTGTTGCTCTAGTATGATCAATCCTCTTATCCAGTATGAGTATTTTAATATTGTCTTCTTTTAGATTTTAAGTTATTATTCAAATGCAGATTTTGTTAAGTATAACAAAAGAACCTTAATAAACAAATAATAATGGATTAGGTGGACAGACTATGAACACAGGACGTGGGATAACTACAGGAGTAATAGTGGTTATCAGATTGTGCCTACCAAAAGTAGAATCTTCATGCAAAGAAAAGAAAAGTGACTGATACACTAGAAGGCTAATGGTGTGCCAGACACTAAGAGAATATTAGAAGGCAATATTGAGAAAAATGCAAAAGCTTGCTTTAAATGTTCTTCTAGCTCAAAAGCACTCCAAAGTCTTTGGGAAGCAAAAGACTTTTATGTAGTGCTTTAATTTGTTTCTTTTCTTTTTTTTTATTCTGCTGCCACAAGGGCAAGAATAGCTAACTCTCAGGGTCATGGCAAATTGATTTTGTGTTGTACACTTAAAAGGAGATTTCTAAAGTTTTATTTTACTACTGCTTGTTCTGAGAGATTTCCATTTTTATTATTGATTTTATTTTTTTTTCTTTACTGTGAGATGTTTTTGAAACAAATGACATAATTTCTGCAGAGCAAAAGCATACTCCTAAATGTAATACCTGTGAGCATTTTGGTGTTGTACACCAAATTTGAAACAAACCAGACCAGACCCCCTAATGCATAAGAAAAGAGCTGCAATGACTATTGTATGGGGGTTTCTGTTAACTGTAACAGATCTGCTGCTTTAAAGGGCATAACCCTCAACATAAGAGGTGGGGGTTGGAGGGCAGAGAGCTAATCGTGGGATTAATGTAGATTTTGTTTATAATCCCTCCTGTGTTTATATGCTTTTATCCACTGTAAGTGTGGAAACAGGACAAATCCCCTTTTAAATCTTGTTATTAATGAAGATTTGTCCAAAGACTTTATTGTGCCTTCAGTGGAAGCCTTGTGCTTGGGAAATGCGTAAGCTTACCAATGCAGCTGGAGGACTTAAGAGATATTATTCCTCTGGGACTTGCAATGCCACCTCATGTTCAAGATATTCAGGGTGAGAGCACATCTGTTGATAAACCACATCATGTTTCATTCTGTTCTGATACAGATAGGAGCATAGCTGAATTCAAGGACGTGAAGAGCAGTACTTGCCACCAGTCCTATGCTGTCATCCAAACTGGCTCATGACCATTATAGAATCATAAAATCATTTAGGTTGGAAAAGACCTTTGAGATCTTTGAGTCCAACAGTTAACCTAGCACCGCCAAGCTCACCATTAGACCATGTCACTAAGCACCACACTAACATGTTTTGAAAAACCTCCAGGGATAGTGATTCCACCACCTCCCTGGGCAGCCTGTTCCAATGCTTCACCCCCCTTTCAGTGAAGAAATGGTTCCTAATATCAAGTCTAAACCTCCCCTGGAGTAACTTGGCACTGTTTCCTCTTGTCCTGTTGCTTGTTGTGTAGGAGAAGAGACCTACCCTCACCTGCCTACAACCGCTTTCAGGTGGTTGTAGAAAACAATAAGATCCCCTCCTGGCTCTCCTCTTCTGCAGACTAAACAACCCTAGAGTTCCCTCAGCCACTTCTGATCAGACTTGTGCTCCAGACCCTTCACCAACTTTGTTAGCCTTCTCTGGACATGCTCGAGCACCTCAATGTCCCTCTTGCGGTGAGGGGGCCCAAAACTGAACACAGTGTTTGAGGTGTAGCCTCACCAGTGTGGAGTCCAGGGGGACAATCACTTGCCCTGTCCTGCTGGCCACACTGTTTCTAGTACAAGCCAGGATACTATTGGCCTTCTTGGCCACCTGGGCACACTGCTGGCTCATGTTAAGCCAACCACCAACCAGCACCCTGAGGTCCTTTTCTGCCGGGCAGCTTTCCAGACACTCTTCCCCAAGCCTGTAGCACTGGGTGGGTTGTTGTGACCCAAGTGCTGGATCAGGCATTTCTCCTTGTTGAACCTCATGCAATGGCCTCAGCCCACTGGTCCAGCCTGTCCAGGTCCCTACCCAGAGACTTCCTACCCTCAAGCAGATCAACAGACCCCCCTGAACTTGCTTTTGTCTGCAAATGTGCTGAGAGTGCATTCAATCCCCTCATCCGGGTTGCCGATAAAGCCATTAAACGGGACTGGCCCCAATATTGACCCTTGGGAACACCGCTTGTGAGCTGGATGTTACTGCATTCACTGCCACTCTTTGGGCTTGGCCATCCAGCCAGCTTTTAACCCAGCATGGATTACAACTGTCCAAGCCATGAGCAGCCAGCTTCTCCAGGAGAATGCTGTGGGGGATGGTGTCAAAGGCTTTGCTAAGGTCCAGGTAGACAACATCCACAGCCTTTCCCTCATCCACTAGGCAAGTTATCTTGTCATAGAAGAATATAAGGTTTGTCAAGCAGGACCTGCCTTTCATAAACCCATGCTGACCATGCCTGTTTCCCTAGTTTTCCTGGATGTGCCATGTGATATTCTCCATAGCCTTTCCCATCATCTCCAGGGTGATCTTCTCCATAGCCTTTCCCAGCACCAAGGTCAGTCTGGCAGACCTGTAGTTCCCCGAATCTTTCTTCCTGCCCTTCTTTAGATGGGCATCACATTGGCTAACCTCCAGTGTTCTGGGACCTCTCCAGTTTGCCAGGTATGTTGGTAAACGATGGACAGTGGCTTGGCAAGCTCCTCTGGCATCTCCCTCGGTACCCTCAGGTGGATCCTATCGGGCCCCATTGTCACAGAGTTATACTGAACTGCATCAAGTTACTCTGAAGTGTGTATAAAACCTGAGCGGCCATATGTCGGCTCAGTACTATTTGAACAGGACACCTAAGTTTTGCCCCAGCTTCTTTTTGCCCATTTAAAGTTTTTGATCATATTTAACATGGTAATGTGTGAACTCAGAAGAGAAGATGATAACTGTTGTGAATGATGTTGTCATGGTTTGACTCCAGCCAGCAACCAAACATCATATAGCCGCTTACTCACTTCTCCCTCACCCAGAGGGATGGGGAGGAGAATTAGGAACGAATATAAAACTTGAGGTTTGAGACAAGAACAAGTAGAGCAAAAGCTGTGCATGTAAGCAAAGCAAAACAAGAAATTCATTCACTACTCCCCATCGGCAGGCATGTGCTCAGCCATCCCCAGGTAAACAGGGCTCCATCATGTGTGATAGTCACTTGGGAAGATAAACACCATAATGCCAGATGTCCCCACCTTCCTTCTTCTTCCCTCAGTTTATATACTCAGCATGACACCATATGGTATGGAATATCCCTTTGGCTAGTTCAGGTCACCTGTCCTGGCTGTGTCCCCTCCCAATTTCCCGTGCCCCTCCAGCCCTCTCACTGGCAGGGCCCCAGAAACTGAAAAGTCCTTGACTGAGTATAAACATGACCCAGCAACAACCAAACCCACCAATGTGCTGTCAACACTGTTCTCACACTAAATCCAAAACACAGTGTTGCATCAGCTGCTAAGAAGAAAATTAACTCTATCCTAGACAAAACCAGGACAGATGTGAGAAAAGGGATAAATAGTACATACAATAATTTCACCAATGTTAACCATTCCAGCTATGTGCCTTCTTGGCCAGAGCCAAATTACTTAAGTATCTTTTTTCAAATACTAAAGAAAAAAAACCCCCAAACTCAGCTGAGTGTTGCACAGTCGTTCGCCATACTTTCTGGTTGGAAGCACTTGGTTCTAGGACTCACACACCACCTCTACCATTGAAACTTCCTAGAATGTACTTTTGAGCATTTATTTTTTTTTGTTACCTTTTGGAACATGCCTTACTCTCTTTGCTGATTATACAGATGCTGAGGTCTGTAGCTTGAAGTTCTGATACAAGGTACCCATATTTTAGTGCTGTGTAAGAAAGACAGCTTATATAAATTGAACAGCCTTTGCTTTTTGTTCTTGATTGACAGCCTCAGTACAGGACTGTCTGAAACTTGTGTCTCTGAATCCTAACCAGTTCATCTTGGAGGCTATGTTATAATCAAATGTTTCATTATCTTTGTTTCTGTTGACATTCTATCAGATAATATAGTGTTGGAAGCTTGTGCCTAACCAATGTACAACACTAATAAATAGACTATCTGCCCTTCCTTGTGATCTGAGTCAGCACTGTGTAGTGTGCAATCTAAGGTACAAAAGGAACATGGAAGAAAAAAAAAAAGCAAAACACCCAACCCCAAATATTCACAAAATTATAACAAGAATGAGTCAAAATATGAGTGAGAGAAATCTTACAAAGGTTTTGTTGACGAACTTACTTTTTTCACTGCATGAAAATTAAAGAATCCTTGGACCCAAACCCCTTTAATACCACCAAAAAGGCTCTTGCCACCACAGGAAGTCAATTATCTCCATGGTAACCAAAACAAATAGTCACTATTGCCTTAGCAGCCACAAAGAATAAAAGGTGTATCTAAAATTAATTTATGTCTTGGGATCAGACACCTAGGATGAAAGAACTAGTCCATAAAGTACCCCAGAGGATCTAGTAAAAGAAAAAGTCAGTTCCTTGTTGTGTTTTCAAGGGAGCTGTGCTTGGAATGCAAAAATTTGCTTTTCCTTTTATTTAAAAGAAGATTGTCAACGTGTCCATATTTATAGGGACACTCCCTTAAGTGTCCTAATCTAATTCTTCACAAAGAAGGTTTGGTAATAATTGGCTGAAAAGGCAGTTACTTAGCAATCTCCCTCATTCTGCAGAAGGATCTGTTTATTATTGTGTAAATTAATTTGGTATGAATGACTTCCTGTTTCCCTCCCTGTCTAAAACACACCCAGAATCTTTTTCATAAATATTCCAGTATAATTAAAAAAAAAAAAATTGCATGCAGACCTGGAACTATATAAAGACTCCATTACATTTCTAAAATGAGAAGACAAACTCATGATATATTTACTTGTAACATAAATCAGAATAGGGAAAAGGCCACCAAAATCATACAACTTTTGCGTAACAGTGCAGCTACTCTAAATATTTGTGCATTTCCAGCCAACACCAATACCATATTTTTCCTCAGAATCCTCCTTTTCTAGACAGCTTCTTACTGCTGCAGGATGCACTGTTCCTGCTGTAAAATAAATTGCATTGTATATGTCTGATTGTATGTGAGCTTTGGTTCATGATGCAGGACCTATGGAATAGCATCTGTGTAAGAAATAGCCTAAATCATTGAGATTTAGGAAGATCTAGCTAAGACGAGATCACTTATCGTGTATACCCTGTTTCTTGTACTAGTCCCTAAGCAACTCTGTTGGCCACATAGTTAGAGTACTGGGTAAGGTAAGCCTTTTGGTGTATTAGGGCATTTCTCGTGTTCTTACAGTAACCGTAAACATTGCCCAGAGTTTCAAAATATTTCAGCCTGACATCTCCTTCTATAACACCCAAATAGATCAATTTTCAAGATTTTTCTCGGGTAGATCTGCTATGTATTGAACTTTTTCAAAGTCTGGCCCTTTGCCTGATTATTTTTTGTAGATTTTTACTTCTTTGTGTATTATGAAAAGTGAAATTTAGCTTTGCCTTGAAAGTATATTTCCCCACGACCTTGAAAATGCAGTGTTATGGTATTTGTATTGTCAAAGTGGTTTAAAAAAAAAAGACTTTGAGCCATTAGAAAAATTATACAGACAGAGTAGAATTGCTATTGTTTAAATTCAGTAATACTTTCTATGCATTTCAGCTTTTGCTGTGAGTTTAATCTTTCTATAGTATAATACAAAGAAAAAAGGTAGTATAGAATTTTGATTCATCTGCTTTCCACAGCTGATGACATTTCCTCAAATATAACAAAATTAGAAAGTTAAAGAGGACTTCTTTCCATTTGAATATTATTACCAATTGTTAAATGATCAAAGGACATTACAGCCAGCTGTAAGATGTCCTTAAAGAGAAGGGGCTGTGCTTGGTACATTTTCTTCCTTTAGTTCAGTTATTAAGAATAGAAAATAAAACCACTGTATTAGGAATATTTTCAGATAGTGGTCTGTGGGCTAAAGTTGACTGCAGAGTGCAGTCACCGAAAATAATTCATTACACTTTTCCCTGTTAGCTAGAAGAGAAGACTCATCTTCTATCCTGGATAGCTCGGTTAGTAACTAAAGCCAGACATGGTGAATCTGAACTTTGGCTGCTGGTACTTTTGTTTTCATTCATTAAATTTCATTAAAGAGAATACAAATGTTTAAAACAAAATCCTGCTGTACTTCAGCAATTGCTTTCATGAAAAGGGGACTCTGTGTGATTGTAATTGTAATGCAAAATACGGCCATGAGATAATTTTTTTCTCAAGTAATTTAAAGTCTAGACATCTAGGCTATATTTGTCAGAACATTAATTAGAATTGAGGATGCATAATGCCCTGAACCTTTGCTAGTAAACTGTTGTGGTCCCAAAACCATATGGCCACCTGGGACACACCTGTTGTGAATAGTCCCTAGTACACTCTAGTTTCTGAACTGTGCCCAGGAGCTATTTGGGAAAGTGGTAACTGGCATTGCCTAAAATCATGCAAGGCAAAGTCTGAGTAGATTAACACCAGAATGGTCTAGTGCCAGTGCCCAAAAGGGACACTGTACATTGTTTACTTTTTTAGCATACACCTATCCCTAACTTAGGCACTTGTCTTAGGACAGGAAGAATCCCGTCCCTGTGTGGAAATTCCTGTCTTTCTCCACTTATTAATGAAGGACCATAAATGACCAGTTAGGACCATTTGCCTTTAGTTTAGAGGGCTGAATCCAGAGTGCCTGAATTTAATTCCCACAGATATTTATTGTGTTTGAAATGTTTTCTTCAGATGTTATTGTACACTTCCTTATCACAATAGATCCACACAGGACCTCAAAAAGCAGAACAAGAAGCTTTTATATAAACTGATATGAAAACATGTTCCTATATACTCTGTCTTGGACCAACCAGGAAACCTAGAAAAGAATCAGAGTATGTAGTAAAAGAAAACAAATGAAGGCAAACTCTTACATGATACTTTTATTTATTTATTAAGGACAGCATCTCAAAAACAAATCTGGAATACTAAGGTTCATGTTAGTAACTGTACTGTAAATATTAAGTCAGTGCTCTAAAGAGGTTGCATAATTAAATATTGAGACCTTGAACAATATTCTGCTATGAAACCTTAGGTCTTTTAAAAGTCATTGGTAAGAAATCTGTTCAAATCATCCCCTACAAGATTAACTTAACTAGCCCTTTTTGTAACACTAGAGCACTGTTGTTCAGTGTGATCTAACAAACATTGGAAAATTCTTGAATATAAAATGCAAAACAGTGGCAGGTAAATACAAAATTGTGAATAAGGAAAAAAGGAACAATTCAGAACATGGACATATGTCTTCATGCTAAGAAGGGGTTAAGATATAGAAGATATAACAAGACCTAATAAACAAACCAGGAAAATTAGGGAACTTGGACAGAATTAATGTATTTCATAAAAAGATAAATGAACAAATGGAATAAATCACCAGTGAAGGCAATTGAAACAAAGATTATAAATAAAGTATGAAGTATAAAGTATAAATGAGGTTGGAAGACTTAGATTTATTTCCTGAGAAAAAGGAAAGTGAATGATCACAGTAAAGTAGGAAGGTAAGACTAGTACATTAAAAATGGAAGGCTGCAAGTGCATACAGTAAGTTATTTTTCCTACTTCATTGAGTAATTATTAAAGATAATTTAAAATATATAATTAATAAAAAGTACTCAAGGTGAGCTTTTTTTTAAACTTGTAATTCTGGAAGACCCATTGACAAAATGGAAAACAGTCAAGGAGCACAAATAATGAGCATTAAGTATAAGCTAAGCACCTGGTACTTTACCTGGAGAAGTTACAATGTAAATATTTAAAGAGAACAGATGAATGTGAGGACTCCCACCATAAAATAAAATGGGAATAATAAATACCTTGCAAGTCTGAAAGGTCAAAAGTCTCTCAGACAGAGATTAAATTTTCATGTTGTTTTTACTAGAAATATGACTGTGTTCCCCTAACAGAAACATGACCTCAATTAATTTGTGTTCTAAATAGAGCATAAGCAATACAGAAGAGGCTTTTTATTTTTGTAAAATAAAAATAAGTATGCTAAAAATCTTCCATATATAATAGACAATTCATATAATGTAATGAATATGAAGTTTTTCCTCAATTCCTGTTGCATATTCAGTAGCAGAATCTTTAAGAGTAAAAAGATTTTCTGTGAAACATATGTAAATATCCATTAGGTAACCACATTCATGGTTTTAAAAAAAATATTTTTGTAGTTAAAGAGAGCCACAGCCCTATGTAAGGATATGCAGCATTGTTTCAAAATAAGAAAATAGGGACCTAACACTGAAACAACCTGACTTTAGTGGGACTGCCTGTGTGTAAAGATACTTCTGTTCTAAATCCTGGTAGCATTAGTGCCTTGGGCAATATGTTATAGAAGACAAAGACTTTCACTTTTGCTGGCAGTGCCACAATACTAAGACATCAAGAACACTAACCTCAGCCAAATCTTTTAAAGCCGATGTTCTTTATCTCAGTGTTTTGACAATGGCTTTCTCAAGGGCATATCCCTTTTAATGTTAATTTATTTGCAGTCTTTTATCTCCATAGGAAGAATCAATGCCATTTAATACTCAAACCTCCTGGGGGGGAAACAGCAGAAGCTGGGTTAGGTCAAGTCCAGAATGAACTTTCAATCAGCATAGCATGAAAGTGTATGAAGACCCTGAATTAATTTCTGCCTCCTCACAATTGGTGGCCTACACCATGAAGATTAGTTTTCTGTGGTCACCTTTTTCTCAAAAGAAATGTGTAACAGTCCAGTGCTTTCCCTGCTCCTGTGTAGTCCTGTATTCACCACCCACGCCATTCTCAGTGGGAGGAGTAAGAAGGTAGCTGGAAGGCTCCTGTCTTGTAAATGTGAGTGACTCAGTAGAGAACACTGAGCTAAGTCAGCAGGAAAAGAGCACAACTGAGATTCCTTTACCTTAGCTACAGCGTATTTCTAGCCCTGTGATTTAAATGGGAGCCCATCATATACAACAGAGATTACAGCAGTTAAAGGTGGAACTAAAGCTTGCAGAAGACACACTAGAACTCGAATCTGGTCTAGTGGCATTGAGTTGCTAGTGTTTTGGTATAGATGTTCATTATCGCTTAATGTGTAACCCTTAAGGCAAGAAAAATGGAAATATTGCCAAAAGTTAGATTTAGATGACTCAGATTGTTTTACCAAGGCTGCTTTTACAGACAGTGGAGTGGAGCAGTTCTGATGGGGCTTATTTCAAGTGTTTAAAATTAGATTTTTCTCTAAATCAACTACAGCAGAAACATCTCCTTTTACTGACTGTAGACAAAGCCTACATAACCTTCTCTTGGTAACACTAAAGACAGACATTGTGAATACTTTGTACAGTCTCCTCTTGAAGAGTCATAATTTGGATGCCTTAGCTGTAGGTCTGGGTTTCATTTACTCTGCGCTGGTGTATTATTTGTTACAGAAAGTGTTCGTTGTGCCATTGAAGCCCTTGGAAATAACTTGCAATTTTAAACGCTTGAAATATTTACCTATAAAGGCTTTTCAGACCAGATGTTTCAAAAATTTGAAATAAAAATAATCATTTGCATCAAGGACTGTGGAATGAGCAAGACTAGAAAGATACATATGAAAACATACAGTAATTACAGTAGGCACTGTAACTCCTCTGTGGAGTACACAGAAAGTCCACTTTAGTAGAAAATTATTTTAGAATATTCCCATCATACGAAAGTAAAATATAAAATTAGTTAAAAAGATATGGATATCACTAAAGTTGTATTAAAATAGGACTTAATTGAGAAGTATTATCTTAGTAGTATTTTTTCCACGTGTGTAAAGGCAAAAAAGGGAAAGCGAAACACCCCCAATCAGCAGTTCTATTGCCTAGAAGAAATAAACCTATAGATTTCACAGATTATTTCACACAGCCATCAACTGTCCATTAAATTTGGCAACCATGTGGAACTGTAGCAAAATATTCACATCTTTGAAATTGTTGTGTGCTTTAGAAGTTGACTGTTTTTTCCTGTATATTTCCTTCACAGACATCACCAAACTCTACAAATAATAAGGAAACCTTATTCCACTACACTACATCCCATTCCTTTGATGGACTAGAATACTCTATCTGCCTTGTGTGGCAAGATTTTGGTAGCAGGGGGCTACAAGGATGGCTTCTGTGAGAAGATGTTAGAAGCTTCCCCATGTCCAACAGAGCCAGTGCCAGCTGGCTCCAAGATCGACCTACCCACTACTCACCAAGGCCAAGGCCACCAGCAATGGTGGTAGTGCCTGTGAGATAGCGTATTATAGAAGGGGGAAAAAAGCTTTGCAGCAGCAACTGCAGCTGAGTGAGAGGAGTGAGAATGTGAGAGGCCCATCCGCGCAGCCGCCATGGCAGGCAGGAGGGGCAGGGGGCTCCAGGCCCGGAGCAGAGGTTCCCCCCAGCCCGCGGTGAAGCCCACGCTGAGGCAGGCTGTCCCCCTCAGCCCGGGGAGGCCCACGGAGGAGCAGATCCCCACCGGCAGCCCCTGGAGGCCCCACGCCGGAGCAGGTGGGTGCCCGAGGGAGGCTGTGACCCGTGGGCAGCCCACGCTGGAGCAGCTCCTGGCAGGGCCTGTGGCCCCGCGGGGAGAGGAGCCCGGGCTGGGGCAGGTTTGCTGGCGGGGCTGGGGACCCCGGGGGGACCCAGGCTGGAGCCGGCTGTGCCTGAAGGACGGCACCCATGGGGGGACCCGGCTGGGGCAGTCCATGAAGAACTGCAGCCTGTGGAAAGACTCTCACTGAGAAGGTTGTGGAGGACTGTCTCCTGTGGGAGGGAACCTATGCTAGAGCAGGAGAGGAGTGTGAGGAGCCTCCCCCTGAGGAGGAAGGAGCAGCAGAGACAATGTGTCATGAAGTGACCACAAGCCTCCATTCCCCATCCTGCTCCATCGCTGTGGGGGGACGGGGAGTGAAGTTAATCTCAGGAAGAAAGGAAGTGTGGGAGGAAGATGTTTTTAAGATTTGGTTTTATTTCTCTTTGTCCTACTCTGATTGGACTGGTAATAAATTGTTCCCCATGTCGAGTGTTTCGCCTGTGATGGTAATGGGTGAGAAATCTCTCCCTGTCCTTATCTTGACCCAGGAGCCTTTCATTATAGTTTCTCTACCCTGTCCAGTTGAGAAAGGGAGTCGTAGAGCAGCTTTGGTGGGCACCTGGCCTGGTCAACTCACCACGAACAGTTTCATAGAATAATGGAACTGTTTGGGTTGGAAAGGACCTTTGAAAGTCATCTAGTCCATGCCCTTTGCAATGAGCAGAGACATCTACAATGAGATCAGGTTGCTAAAAGCGCCGTCCAACCTGACCTTGAACATTTCCAGAGACAGGGCATCTACCATTTCTGTAAGCAACTTTTTCCAACATTTACCACCCTGGTTGTAAACAATGTCTTCCTTATAGCTAGTCTGAATTCCCTCTTGTATTTCAAAATCATTACCCCTTGCCCTGTTGCTACAGGCCCTATTCAAAAGTCTGCCCCTGTCTTTTTTATAAGCCCCCTGTAAGTATTGAAAGGCTGCAAGAAGGTCTCCCCAAAGCCTTCTCTTCAGGCTGAACAACTCCAACTCTCTTAGCATGTCTTCACAGAAGAGGTGTTCCAGACCTCTGAACACTTTTGTGACCTGCGTCTGGACCTGCTGCAACAGGTCCATGTCTTTCTTGTACAGAGAACTCCAGAGCTGAATGCTGTACTCCAGATGCTGTTTCACAAAAGCAGAGCAAAGAGAGACAATCACTGTGCTCAGCCTGCTGGCCATACTTCTTTTAATGCAGCCCAGGATATAGATGGATACTGGGCTGCAAGTGCAAATTGCCAGCTTCTGTCCAGTTTTTGACCTACCAGTACCCCCAAGCCCTTCTTCACAGGGCTAGTCTCAATCCCTTCACCCCCCGTATGCAGGCCCTTCTATTTGGCTTTGTTGAATCTCATGAGGTTCACAAGGGCCCACTTCTCCAGCTTGTCCAGGTCCCTCTGGATTACATTCTTTCCTCAGGCACATCAACTGCACTATGCAGTTTAATGTCATCTGCTGAGGGTGCACTTGATCTTACTGGCTATGTCATTGATAAAGATATTTAACAGTACTGGTCCCAATACAGACCCCTGTATGACACCACTCACCAATGATCTCCATCTGGACATTAAGCTGTTGACTACTACTCTCAGGATGTGACCATCCAACCAATTCCTCATCCATCAAACAGTCCACCTATCAAATCCATGTCTCTCTAATTTAGAGAGAAGGATGTGGTGGGGACCATGTCAAAGGCCTTACAGAAGTCCAGCTAGATGAGATCTGTAGCTCTTCCCTTGTCCACTGATATAGCCACTTCATCACAGAAGGCCACTAGGTTGGTCAGACAAGACTTGCCCTTCATGAAGCCATGCTGGCTGTCTCGAATCACCTCCCTGTCCTCCCTGTGCCTTAGCATAGCTTCTAGAAGGATCCATTCCATGGTCTTCCCAGGCACAGAGGTGAGGCTGACAAGTCAGTAGTTCCCAGGGTCTTCCTTTCTATCCTTTTTAGCCAGTTTGAATAGTTTAAAGCATTTCTTGCTATTACTTCACTGAAAAGTGTGATTTTAACTTTTGAGTTAGGTGTCAAAACACGGACACCTCATACCATTTCAGATTGCCCAGGCATCCAAAACAGACAGATGTGACATGCAGCAAATCTGCTCCCTGATGGAGTTAGCCATAAGGGAAGAAGGACACTCCACAGAGCCATGTAACGCCACAGGTTTTTGTTTAGCCAGTTGATTTTTACTGCAGGTATCTACAAGGGTTCAGGTTTGGAATGCAGGTGCCCACAAGTAGCTGTCTTAAAGTGAATAGTCCAGAAGCCTCCAGTGACTGTTAATGAGTTCTGCGTTGTCTGTAATAGAAGCTTAGGTAACTGTCTGTATAGTTGTTTTCTATTACAAAAAAGTGAAGACAAATGCACAACCATAGTAAGAGGAAATTCTTCCATTTATTTTAGAGGTCTACCTTAGGATAAGATGAAACACACCACTAAGATCCTATTTCCATACACCGTCAATAACAGGAAATCAGCAGATTAGCTCAGGTTTAAATATTTACATCTTAGTGCTTGAAGTAAACAAAAGTTCAGCTGAGCTTGGTGTAAGGCCTGTCCATGAATCCCTGTCTCTGACTTGGCTTAGAGGCTCGCCCTGTGTTTACGTCTTATAGGCTTGCCGCTCTTGAGACCAGACCTTTGTTTTGTTCCTGGCAGGGAAACTCATGAAGATCTATGTATTCATGATGAATATATTTACATTGTTTGAAGGGTGTGTTGTAGGAGAATCTGTATTCTCTATGCTAATAGCACTCTTGTCATGCTCAATAAGCTTTTGTTTCAGAGCCCCAGAAATCTTTCCTATGCAAATCAATTCACAGGGGCACTTTAACATGTAAATCGCAATCTGCCTCACATGTAAGGCATTGATGGATTTTTAAATTCCTTTTCTGTGGGGAAGTAATGAATGGTACTTATTTAACATATACTACTACACTAGGTGCATCTCCAGTACTTAGTGGCAGTGCTGTACCAAGTCTAATATAGCATTCATAGTTTCAGGATTACAAGAGAGAAGGACAAGAAATCTATGATAAATATACTTCTTTTTATCTTTTATGTACCAAAAGTTGTCATCCTGATAAAATGTTCAGTGGTCTAGGATCTTGACCGAGAATATGATACTATTCTTTCATTGCGGAGTGAATACTAACTCCTACAGGAAAACATTACTGAGAATTTTTAACTGAATCAAAGACATTTAACATTAAAAATGAAAAGCTATAAATTTTTTCAAGTCAGAAGAGAACTGATTTACTAAATAACAATATGAAATAAACAAAACCAGACATATAAAAAGAGTTAGACAAGTTAAATAGGAGAAAATTAGGCATAGGGATACTAAAATTTAAACACATAGAAACTACTGATTATAAACAACATGCATCTTGGTGTAGAAAAGCAATTAGTAAAATCATATCATCCAAAATTTTTGTGAAAAAACAAGCAGACTGCAGGAGAATGTGGGGGGTTGCAAGGTAAAAAAACAACTGATATTTGAAGTGATATCAAAAGATAGTAACATCCTGAGGACTGTACTTACCAGAGAAAGGTCACAGACAACTGATCCTATGCATGTCTCTGGATCAATATGAATGTGTTACTCTGGAAAAGATAGACTGTCTTTCTTAACATGAAAATAGAGTTTGTTTTGGTTTGATTTGATTTGGTTAAAGCAGAAGACTGAAATTTAACCTAAAGAAACAGAACATGAAATGGTAGAGTTCTGCACACTCGATTCTTGCCATATTCTGTGTCTGTGGTCCTTTTAATGAAAAAGTTCATCACATTCATTTCTGCCTCAATTTGTACTTTATTCTGTCTGTTTACACTAAAGAATGACACATGACAAAGTTGGTTTTTAGAAATATGATGGTCTAGATGATTTTGGTTGGTTGTAAAGACCATAGCTTTAATGATTACAGTACAATATAACTATCTAGGTACATTTTACAGTGCAAAATTGCAAGGTAACTTATTTCAGCACTTCAACTGGAAGGACTTCCTTTTTTAAAAAGCCTATAAAAATCAACAGCATGCCTTTTCTGAAGTCTTCTTTTTTCAAAAGACAAAAGTGTGGTACAGTGCTGTTTAGATTAGAAAACAATTTACAAGTCAAAAGAATCTGACCTGACATGCTTGGCAGGCCAGAAGAATTAACAATATGTACCAGTTTCTGAGAAACTCTATGCTCAAACCATCTCAGAAGGAAATTAAGTCCAGGTAAAACTAAAATCCAAATAATCTTTGGAATTATATATGCATACATGCGCACCATTCTCCCACCCCCAAATACAGAAATAGTCCTTCTCATCTCTTAGTGATATATAACCAAAGCCACAATGCTTAATTTTCAGATCTCCTTTAATTCTCCAGGTTAAGGAAACAATGCAGAAACACTTCAAGGGATGGTAGCCAGCTTACTGAATGTAAGTATAGAATGTGAAGAAATACATTCAAGTTAGTCATCTTAATTTCCCTTTATGAGGGGAAATAGGCATTTGTAGGATATGAATAATCTCTTTCTAAAATAGGTCAAAAGACTTGTGCTTTCAAATGCCCATTTTTCTTCTTTGACTGAAACCGGAATGTCAGGTGAGTGATTCAGTTGTAACTGTCTGCACCACAGATGTCTAAAATGAGGTGAAATGTATATTGCGCAAAATGATTTTCATGAAACTACTAATTTGAAAAATATTTATATGAAGCTGAAGTTGCATTATCATCTCATACTTGTCATACAAGTATATCTAAGGATATCTAACACTTTTCTGTTAGTTTAAAACTATAACATATTTTAAAATGACTGTTTAAAATGATAAAATTTTAAATTATTAGGCTGGGTGAATTATTATATTCATCATTCTCTAAAGGCTGCTATGGTACAAAGACCTTTTCCCACATTTAGTTAAAGACCAAATGTAGAACTTGCATGTATATAAACCATAGTACTCTTTCTGAAATTGGTTGAACTTGTGCACACATTTGACAGGACATCTCTTTTTTTTTTTTTTACTTTAGAAGAAACATGCTTGAATTTTTATCTCGTCCTCCTTTTCTCCATGTAGCAGCTTTACCTAGATGAATGGGAGCAAACAGAATCTTCAAAGAACCTTTTCCTCTGTGGTTTAGCATCCACAGAGGGGAGACTTACTTCACCTAACTTTAGGTGTCACTGCTGCAATTTTCTGTAGCTCAGCTAGTTGCTATACCCTTCCTTTGTAATCAGTGGTGAGAAATAGGTGTTTAAAGGCATGATTAATGTTAAATATTAAACTCCTGTTACTCCTGAGAAGTACCTATTGTCAATCATTGGAAAGAAATGTAGTGTGCCAGTCTCAGTCAAAAGGCAATTCTACAGTGCTCACCAAAAGTGATCCAAGGAGCAAACCTCTGAGCACCAGTTCGTTGCTATCTCAGTTCTTGGCTCTGTTTTGGGTTGGACTCTTCTATCTAGCTCTCCCTTGCCAGAGAAGCAGTCATCTGTACATAGCTGAATAGGAGCTAGGCAGTGTCAATAAGTCTTGGGGGCCAGGCCACAGTTTCTTACCTTGACATATCCATAAATGTTTACATTCTAGATGTCTGCATTTAGTCAAATGAGTCAAACCTAAAGTCTTGTTTTTATATTGCCTTGGACAACAGGGCAAATCAAAATTGCTTATCTTCCCAGAGCAGAAGAAAAAAATAATAAAAATAAATTCACTCAGTCCAGTGTGTAGGGAATTTTTTAATATGATGGCTTTAATTCATACAGTACAGTTGGCACTACTTATTTTCTAGATGGAGTCTATCTGGAAATACGACACCTATGAAGAAACAGACCTTTCTTCACATCAGTAATTGCAAGCATGGGGGAAACCAGAAAGAAATGCAAGACTGCAGTAAAGCAGAAGACATTTAGTGGCATGAAGTGGTTGTTGTATGTGCAATATGTGATTAGGAAATAATGAAAATAATGGAAAAATGACTGTTGGAGTACAAATAAATTCACAGTTGCAAAGTTTTGGCTGCTCCTGGCATGGAATTTCCCCTGCCTTTTTTTAGCATACTAGCTTATATATAGCTGCAATTAAAGAATAAAATGCATAGCATTTTCAAATAAACAGCTTGAGGATAAGTGCGGCATCCAGTGGAAATTTAAGCTTTGGTGGTGATGCAGTAGTTAGAAACGTTCGAGAATCACTAGTTGTAGACAGTGATCTTAAATATGTAGTGCTATTTAATGTGCCATCCAACTCTTGTGATGTATACTAATTTCTTCATTTAACATTTGTATGGTGCTACTCCAGTAATGACCAGTTTTGTTTTGCTATATGTTGCTTATGAACACAATAAAATTATATTTTGTGCCCTTTTCACTGATACTTATGGCAAAGTCATAATGTCAGTAAATCACTCTTTTTCTACACTTGCGTAATTGTTTCCCTTCTGCAGTAAGACAAAGCTGTAAAAGGTTTGATAATTCATTTAAGAATGATATTTTTTGGCTTCCATTAGAGTTCTTCAGAGTCCAACTTTACTAGGATACCTGTTTTGTATTATATCCATTGTGGCTTTTTTGACTAGTCTGAAAAAGTGTCTATGCGTATTTTCAGTTTTCTTGCAGAAATGTTCACACTCCTGTCTCCAAAATGAGAGTGAAAAATACAAAAGCAGTGGTGAATTATCATTCCATCAACTTCTAAGGAAATTCTAGTTGCCTGCAAAGGAAACTGAATGAAATGCTATGGCTTTTGAAACCATTTAAAGTACCTTTTGTAGGTCAACTGCAGTGTATGAAAAGGTGGTAACAGTACAAAGAAGTGACCTTTATTCATGATCTTTAAATGTTCTTGATATTTCTAAAATAAGTCTCACAGTTTCAGTGATTTAGTGGGAGAGTTTTGTTTTGTTTTGTTTTGTTTTCTAGTGTTTGAAGGTTTAGACAATATAAGGTCAATAAGGCACTTGTTCTGACTCTGTACCCCTTCATTTCTGCTGATATTAGCAATATTGAGACTTCTGCCCTTTATAGAAAATAGAGACATGTTTTTAAAATCACAATATAACATGCACACAATTTTTGAGCCTGTGTTTTTCATGTTTACATCTTTAAAAAAGAATGTGCTTTATAGTCTCCAAAAGACACAGAGAGGGCAAATAAAATGCCTTCCAAATAAATAAATACATGCTGAAGTATATTTACAGCATCTTTTGAAAAGATACTCCAATTATTTTTATCTCAGCTTCAGATTAATTCTGTTTGCTTATATATACCTGGGAATTGTTGAAGAACGTCAGTGTGTAAGAAGAGTTTTTTTCTGTTGCCACAGCTTTGATACCTATTCATCAGTCCATAGAGCTTTGTTTGGTTTTGGTTTTATTTTCTGGGGTTGTAGAAATCATAGTACAATGAGAATATATGTGCTTGTGCATGTTTACTTATTTGTGTATATTTTAGTAAGGGGATTATTTTGCTTGGGCAGGCCAGAGAACACCTGCTTGCTGACATGAAAATGTCTCTGTATCTCTTTGTTGCCAGCATGGGGTTAAAGCGTATTTCTATGGAAATGAGCTCCTACTATTTATATTTGCTGGCTCTCAAATGATTCATTAATAGTATCACCTTATGTAGCTTGGCACAACTATACCTTCTTGTGTGAACAAAGTGCTATTGCATCAATAAAACCAGCAAAAGTGCTGTTCATTATACTTCAACAAATGAGGAATTTAAAATCCATCAGATTGTCATGTGTGAGACAATAACGTGATTTACATATTAAAATGCCCCTGTGGGTGGATTACCATAGAAAAGATCATTACATAGTAGAGCTGTTTTTCCCCTTCATCAAAATCTCTTTTTAAATGTCTCTAAGAGAAACAAGTGAAGTGAAAACTGTCTTGATTATATATCTCATTTCATTTCTCTTGTCTTTAAAAATCAGAGAAGTTGAAGAGCCAAATAAATAAATAAATAAATAAAAACACCAAAAAAAACCCCCAAACACACACATACACACACACAAAACAACAGCTTAAGAAATAGGAGAAAAAATCCTTGACAGACTGAAAACAGTTATGGAAAGAGGAGGCAAAGGTGGAGCAGAGAGCGAGAGAGGAATATATTCTTAGTCTGCCAATACATTAGATGGGTTTGCACAAGCAGCATAGGCTTTGAGGATTTTATGTCAAAAAAACCCCAGAATGATTGTTCCAAGATCAGCTGCTGTCACATGTACAAGTAAAAAAAAACAAAGACCCATTTATTCTACAAACCAATTAATTCTATGAATACATTTTCTTTTTCACTCATATTAACAGTACAGGACCAATATGTTTGCGTGATTAGACAAAAGATGCCTACAGTATATAGAAATTAAGGCTATGATTGAAAGAAAATTTCAGGGTAGGACTCACTCATGCACCTAGAATTTTGTGCTCTTATATTTGCAGAATGATATTTTTGCATGACAGATAAATGCTAACACCAACAGCTGCTGGAGTTAGAATTTCCACATGTAAAATGTGTCCACATATATTGGCATTTTCATGCAAATGTAGTCCTTGGACCTCTGCGGAACTGATACTAGAAAAGCATCCAGGCAAGTGTCCGTACATGGCAAGGTCTTTTAAATACAAGAAGCAACCAATTTGAGAATTAGACTATGAAGATTTAAATTGCCACACACACACACTTTTATTTAGTATTTTGTGGCAAAAATACACCTACTGGTGATTTTTGATTCTCAGCATGGGCTACATTTTTTCTCACAATACAGACTGCATTGCTTTTCCTGTGATTTACGCCTGCTGCCTCTAATGAAGCAATGTAATGATGCTTTGTGGCACAGCATCAGCTTGAACAATTTACTGAACTGTAGCTTGTGGACTGCCCGTGATTTGAAAAAAAACTTGCTTTGTCTATAGACATAGTTGCTGATCACATAGTCTTATTTTTCTTCTTTCTTATAAGTCATATTTAAAAAAAATTAGAAAATATCATCAGATAATTTCTTAATATTATGCTTTCATGCAAATGATTGCTACTGTGTGCAATCATTAGTTAGTTGTTAGTGGTCAGTGTAAGCAGGGGGTGGTCCATGAGACAGATTCTATGTTTAAAACACATCCCACAAAGAAGTTTCTGGAAACCTTATCTTTACAAAATTAAATTGGAGTTGACAAAATGTCTCTGTGCTGGCTGCCACAAATTCCTAAAGCCTCTAGCTGCTGATTTAGAGATTTTTGGTGAGATTGTATGTTCTTTAAGCAAGTTTAATAAAAGCATTCTGGTTTTGTATAACCAATCTCTTTGTCTGTGTGTTTGCTGTGATCCAAAACCTATTAAAGTCAATTAGAGTGACTGTGTAAATGAAGTGATGTAATGATAATGTAAGAATCATTGTGCTGTGACTTGCATTAAGCTCTAAGCCAACCTCTTGTGACTCAACTATTTCCATACACCTCAGCACATTTGGGCTGACCGAGTTGTTATTTTATTAATGAAAATGTCATACTTTATCTGTTGATAAACACATGTGAAATAGTTTCCAATATTACAGAGTTTATTCCACATCTTTGCCTCTAAAGTTCCTTTTGTTTGTGGATTATTAGTGGTCTATATCAAGCAGCACTGACATTTTTTGACATGTTTTCAAGCAAAATTTATATTGAACATATAAAATTATTGTTAATACTATGCTGAAGACATAAGAAATGAAGAAATCTTCATTATGTTCCTTTGGTTTAGTGCATATAAACTTCGTCTAGTACATGCTTAGGGAAAAATAGTAATTTTTTACCCTAATTTTGAATAAAAGAATAGAGTTAATTTAAATTGGTTGTTCCTCTGCTTTTTTGTTTTGAAACCTGGCATTTACTCTTAGAAGAATACAAGATATACACACAAACCCAGAGAGAAGAAAACAGGAGAAGGTAAGAAATTGGAATCTGAAGATGTGTGTCGATTAATTTGCTAAGAGATCACAAGGATGTGTGACAAGACCACTGCTACCATGTCACGGTTCCTAGGCTTTGCAAAATGTTTGGGGTTTTTTGTTTGTTTTTATTTTTTCCAATCTTTTGCAGAAAAATCTTTTTCTGTATGTTTTAGCATGAAATCAAAGTGAAAAGAAGGTAGAAAAGTAAATGGCAAAATCGGAACATGAAAGATTAATAGAGTAATAGAAAAAAGAGAGTACTAGAAAGAAGGCTGGGTTTCCATTTCTTTTCAGAGAACATACTGAAAGAAGTTCTGTTATTTGGTTCTTTCTTTTAGTTTATTCTAAGCAGAGCATCTTTAGCGACCAAAGAATTGAGGAAAAGATGCAGACAATAGCACTGTTATCTTGGGGTGGTAATGTTGACTGAAGTTCCCTAAAAGGTGAGAGTGAGATATAAGCTACCAAATGGTGGTATTTTTTAGAAATGTTTTATTGAAATAGCTACCTCTTACCTCTCAGAACTATCCACCAGATCAATAATATAGCAGTGCAAACATGTCCCATTGTGACGTGTCAATAATATAGCAGTGCACACATGTCCCATTGTGACAGCACTGTGGTCTGTTTGCTTTAGCAGTCCTGTAACCTTGCCTGGGTGTGTAAGCATGTAGTCAACAGTCCTAATTTTGTCTGTCCCCATCCTTTTTATTTGTTTGATCCAATTTTTCTGTATTTTCTTTCAACATTATTACTCCTATCATGTAATTTTCTAAAGTCGATGATGTTGTCATGATCGTTTCTTTAAAAACAAAAGGGCTTTTATTGACTTTTATGAAAGTAACAACAAGCCCAAACTTCATATACATGAAAACTTTACATCTTCAAATCTTTCTGCGATCCTCAACCTCCTTACAGGTCACTTATAGCTGCTTAGGACTTCTACCCCAATGTTCTTTACACTCTAAAACAAAAATCAAGTGCTGCAAGTAGCTGTTACTCATCTCATATACCTCAGACAGGGAAAAGTTAAATATTTGATCTGACCTAGATGCCAGCCTCTGTAGCAAACACTTTATCTGTGGAGGATCTTCTTAGATCCTAACAGGTTTAGGCTAGTTGTTTTGAATTTCCATTTTTAATGGCGCATTTCACCTCTTTAATAATGCTTATTTCTATTCTTTGACTCTGAAATCAAACTTTAGTTAGATGTGTAATTAATAGACAGTTACAGCTAAGTGAAAAATTCTGTTGCTTGGGAAGAATTTGATTTCTCTTCATGTATGTATCCACTATAAAGTATCAGTATTACCAAGGTTAAGATTGCTCATGGTTTCCCAGTCAGGAGCTTTTCTCTCAGTGTTACAACTGACAAAGGAATAATTTCTTGAGATTTATCAACCAGAGGCAGAATGCAAAGGAGCACCTCACAGCACCTTAGAGTCCTATTACTTTTCAATGGAAATTGTAAGCTTCAGTCCCTTCAGATTTTTTTTTATAGATTGCATTCAAGAGATTCTATGGTACAATTAAAAGTATTGTAAAAAAATATTAGAACAAGAAAGTAAGATGAATATTACTTGCAGTAATAATCTTGAAATCAAACTGGGTAAGATAGAGTGCCTGCTAGCAGAATTTGTGCCTGTCTAATGGACAGCTATCTTCTGCCTGTCTAGTACCGCTGGTGTGCTGATACTAAGGACTTGCTCACTCACTCACTCCTTCAATAAGCATCTTGTCTGAACATGGAGGATTAGGCCACAATACACATTATAATATTATTTAAGTTTGTCTTCATCATATTACTTACCTTTGTCTGTTATCAAGAAATGACATGTAAAGAAAGACACAAAACAAAGGCTTCAAAATTTGAGACAGGACACTTTTTAATAGTGTAGCAAATTAGGGCTAATTATTGTACAGTGCCAAAATCATTCTTTTCAGGAACATGATGAAATTCTTTCCCCACTCTCCCATTAACTCCTTCTTACCTCTGTGTAGTTTCTGCTAATGTTGTTGTGACTTCTTTAACCAACTCAAAAGAACACTGACCCACACCACCTCAGGAGAAATGCTTGAAGGTTTTCTGCAAAACTCTTCAAAATTTTCTGTGTATGCATAGAATATGTGTTTGCAACTGCAACACCTTTGAAAGTGTCTATTAATTTCACTCAGATAGGTTTTATTTTGTGAGGAGTTAGTCATATCCCCATCTTCTTCATATCTTTTCCTTTAGAAGCTCTGGGGCTCCTGGAAGAGCAAAGAAGGGTCAGTCTGTACACCTAACAATTCTGTTTGTTTTTTATTTATGCAGAATAATCATAGAATCATAGACTATCAAGTTGGAAGGGAACTCAAGGATCATCTGGTCCAACCTTTCTTGGCAAAAGCATGATCTAGAAAAGATGGTCCAACACCTGTTTCAGCTGAATCTTAAAAGTGTCCAATGTTGGGGAATCCACCACTTCCCTGGGGTGGATTATTCCAACAGCTGATTGTTCTTATTGTGAAAAATGTTCCTCTTGTGTCCAATTGGAATATCCCCAGGAGTAACTTGTACTCATTACCCCTTGTCTTTTCCGTGTGACTCCTTGTAGAAAGGGAGTCTCCTTCTTTGTAGCCTTTGCTTTGTTTGGTGATAAGGTGTCCCCTAAACCTTCTTTTCTCAAGGCAGTTCTCTCAGCCTTTCCTCATATGGCAGGCTTCCCAGTCTTTCCATCACCTTTGTGGCCCTTCTCTGAACCCTGTCCAGCCTGTCCACATCTTTTTTGTATAGCAGGGACAAAAACTCAACACGGTATTCAAGGTGTAGCCTGACAAGCACGTAGAGTGGAATAATGACGTCTTTACCTTTGCTAGTGATGCCCTTGTTGATGCAACCCAGCATTCTGTTGACTTTCTTTGCTGCAGCAGCACACTGTTCACTCATACTGAGCTTGTTGTGCACTGTGACCCTCAGGTCCCTTTCCATAGAGCTGTGCCTCAGCTGGGTACATCCCAGCCTGTGCTGCCCTCCTGGATTATTTTTCCACAGGTGCAAGACCTTACATTTGTCTTTGCTGAACTTCAAAAGGTCCTTGTCAGCCTACTATTGCATCCTATCCAAAGTCTTGCTGCAGGGTGGCTCTCCCTTCCAAAGTGTCTACTTCACCATTCAGTTTGGTACCATTGGTACACTTCATCAGGGTACACTCGATCCCATCATCCACATCACTTATGAAGATATTAAAAAGCGTTGGGCCCAGTATGGATCCCTGGGGGCCCCCACTTGTGACAAATTGCCAGTTTGAAAAGGAGCTATTTATCATCACCCTCTGTGTGTGGCCAGTCAACCAGTTCCCCACCCACTGCATGGACCACTTGCCTAGACCACAGTGCATCAATTTCTCTAGGAGGAGGCTGTGAGAAACCATATCAAAAGCCTTGGAGAAATCCAGGTAGACAGTGTCTACTGCTTGCCCCACGTCAACTGATCAGTTTACTTTTTTGTAGGCTATCAGACTTGTCAAGCACAATTTGGCCTTGGTGAATCTGTGCTGGCTTTTCCCAGTCATGTTTCATTTGACTTGTGATAGATCCCAGTAGGATTTTTTCCATAACCTTCCCAGGGCCTGAAGTAAGATTGATGGGCCTGTAATTTCCTGGATCCTCCTTTAAGCCCTTCTGAGGGTGACATTAGCCTTCTTCCGGTTTTCTGGGATGTCCCCTGATGATCACAACTTCTCAAAGTTTATAGAAAGCAGCCTCACAGTGATGTCAGCCAGCTCTTCTAACACCCTCAGGCAGATTATTGTCAGGGCCCATTGATTTGTAGCGATCAAGCTCCTGTAATAGTTCAAAACTGACTCTTCCTTCACTGACAGTGTGTCTGTGTTTGCATCAACCTGAGTTTTTGTTCCTGAGGCCTGGGGCCCAACAGTGCTGGTAAAGACAGAGGTGAAGAAAGTATTGAGACCCTCAGCCTTTTTGGTGTTGTTGGTGACTAATTCACCTCTCCTGTTTAACAGTGGGTCAATATTTTCTTTCTGATTCTGCTTGCTTATGTACCTGAAGAACACTTATACTTTTTGACATGTCTGGCCACTTTCAATTTGAGCTGAGCTTTTGCTTTTCTAACTGCATCTCTGCATCCCCTGGCAATGCTCTTGTAGTTCTTTACGGGTATTCATCTGCTTTTCCATCTCTGGTACACTTTTCTTTTTGTTTTGAGCAGACTCAGAAGCCTGCAGTTAAACCAAGAGGGTGTCTTGCTCTGCCTACTTCCCTTACCTTTAAAGGGGATGAACTCTTGCTTTGTGCTTCCAGAACAGCATTCTTGCTAGCTTCTTTATCCTCCATGGAAGCTTCTCACAGAATCCCTCCCAGCTGAGCTCTGAGCAAGCTGAAGTTTGCTCTTCTAAAATCTAAAAACTAGTATTAAACTTCAGCATGCTTTGCAGGATCTCAGATTCCAAGATATTGTGTTCACTGCAGCCAAGGCTGTTGCTAACTGAGATATTACAAAGCAGGTCTTTTTGGTTTGTAGCAAGTCCAGCAGTGCTTGATTCCTGGTTGGCACATGTAAGATTTTTATGAGGAAGCAGGTCCTCTATGCATTCCAGGAACTTAGTGAATGGCATGTGAGCTGCTGTGTTGTTCTTCCAACAAATGTCCCAGTAGTTTAAGTCACCCATAAGAACTAGGTTTTGTTGACCCAAAGCTTGCTTAAGGGACCCAAATATTGCTTTGTTGACCTTACTGTCTTGGTTTGGAGGTCAGTAGCTGATGCCTACTGTAAGATCCCCTTTGGAGACGATCCCTCTGATCCTGACCCAGAGATCTTTGGTAGGACTTCCACAGTCACTCTAACTGACTTGTATACATTCAAGGTTCTCCTTAATGTGGAGTGTGACTCCTTCTCTTCTTTCCTGCCTTTACAAAACAGCCTATAGCCATCTGTTGTGATCTTCCAGTCATGTGAGTTGTTCCACCACGTTTCAGTTATTCCTATGATATAATTTTCTGGTTGGGCATGGAGCTCCAGTTCCTTCTGTTTGTTCCTCAGACTGTGTGCACTGGTACTCGTACACTTGAGGTATCTATTTCTCATCTTAGGAGGCAGCTAAAGAACTTTTCACTTTTTTTGTTGGCCTGGCTTATTTCCCAGTTGGATGCAGTGCTATGAGCGTTGTCACTTTTAACAGTGCCCCCGCGTCCTTCATTTTAAAGTCCACCTCACCAAGCTGGCCAGCCTCCTGCCAAAGATTGTCTTGCCATCCATCTTAAAATAGGTGAAAATATAATACTAGCTTTTCCACAATTTGACATGGAGACCAAGCCAAATTTTCCCCTATATAATAATTGCCATATATAGAAAACAGATAACTATTAATATTGCATGCTCAAAGACAGAAGAGAGAAGCAGCAAAAAATGAAAATATATGTACCTAAAAATATCTCCCCTGAGTTCATATGTTTCTAAATATCACACTTAGTAATAAAACAAGATTTTCATTTTACTTGTCTCCTAATCAGCTATCAGAAGTAACTCCCAGAAGCTTTTGTGTTGACATTCAAAGGCGTCGTAGGCTGCTAAAGCTGCACATACTTTTCTAGAAGATAGGAATTATATGCCTTACAAGCCAAGTTTTTGCTGGTGCCAACTGGGGCTAGCTGTAGAGTTGCTGTGCGAGATATCTGTAATAAAATTTTACTCACCTGCGGGGACAGTTGAACCACAGGTTTCCATCCTTCTTCTGTTTCTTTTGCTCTGTGTGTGATCTCTAGTGCATCTGTTTTTGTTGACATGAGCATAGCTTACCAAAGAAGTATCTTCAGTAAGTATTGTAGAGCAGGCTAATAAAGTGTCTATCTCAGTATTTCTTTAAAATTGGATTCTAGGCTTCTGAGTGACACCAAAGTAAACAAATCCATTTTGTTTCTGTGAATCAAATAAGTGAAATACCCTAATTCATATAAAAATAGTGGTAACTGAGTTTTCCCTACACCTCAAACTCCCCTTAATTTGCTTTTTAGGGAAGACTTCACAGCAGCAATTTTAGAAGATGCACAGCTGAAACGTGAGAGTAATTTCATTTGACTGTTGAAATAAAACTGTGGTGACACATATTTGGGTGGAAAAGCATAGAGGCAGATTCTAACCATACCGAGGCTATCTCACTTGAAATCTAGAATTACTCTACAAATCCAAAACTGAAACCGAAACCAAACCCAAAACCAACCACAACAAAAAGCCCCAAAACAAAACCCCCCACCATTCTTGTTTCTGATTTGCTGCACTGTAATTAAAACCAAACTTCTGCTTGGATTTTGTGGATTGAACAATTCATGCCATTGGAAGCCAGTTTTAGGTTACCAAAATGGCACCAAAAATGTGTTGAGATGGAAGATAGGATGTAGTTTGTGACAGCTCTGTTAAATAGCTTCTGCAATTTCTCAGCCATACAGATAACATATTGCACACTATTTTTACTTTTAGGCCTTCTAAAGATAGATGGAATGATAATGACTTACATGTATAAACATACTTTTCATTGAGAAAGATTAAAAATGCATTCAATAAAATGAACATATAAAATAGCTTGACAAACTGCAGACACACAGCCACACCTGTATTACAAATTCAGTAAATGCTTAACAACACACAGTACGACTACAAAAATGCATAGTGGGAAGTAGAAATTATTGTATCATCTAATTGAAAAACTGTAACAAGGAATCTGGTTTGACTGTAATTACTTGGATTGGAATTTTCTGCTTTCTTCTACCCAGGTTCTTATACAGCCCTCACCAGTGTAATATGTGAGTGTATCCCAGAAGATCATTAACTGATGTGACTAGTATTTGTCACATCTTGTTCTCACTCCTGTCCTTCAAGTGGAAAATTATCTGAAGTTCTTTGATCTAGGAAGATACATATATAATTTGTGCTTGAGATACAGTGGCTATTTGTGATTGAAAGTAAGATCAAGTAAAGGCTTACTGGATTTGAAAAGGCAGCTGCTGAAATCATGTAATGATCATGATATCTGGGAATTTCTTTGGCACTTTTGAGAGGGGACCATAGATAGCTTTGCTCAAACATACTGTCTTCCAGAGTAGAACTGCTGCTTTGTTTGCTTGGTTTTGCTACTTTGTTTTTTGTTTTGTGTGTATGTGTTGGTTTTAAGTACTGTTCCCTTATTTACAGTAGCATAAGAGTTTCACTGTGCAATAATGCAATAAGCTTCACTGCTGTTTACTTCATAGAAGTATATGAACTATGGATAATCACAGTGGTTACTAGAAATCAGCAATGTTATCAACTTTCCACTATAACAGAATAATACTAAAAAAGGGAATATAATGCATGTATATTACTATATTTCTCATTTTTTAGGTTCATGTTAAGGTGTCCTTTACATATCTGAGAGTTTTTGAGGACCCTTTCATATTCAACCATATTGACTTCCACTGCTTTTATGAGTAACTGAAAAGACCAAATTACTGGCATAGAATGGTTAATTGTAAGAGTTTCCTTGGTGTATGTGGCCAGCAGAATATTTGTTTTAATTCCATCTTTGGTTCGTAGTTAAATATTTGTGACTCCAGAATCTACCAGGAAATGTGAGATTAATTATTACCTTTTCTCCCATAACATGGTAATTTGAGAAGCTGCTGAGGAAGCACTGGAAAAGAAAATGAGAAATTGGAGAGGTGTGCTGGAAAATACAGAGATATCAGGCAGATCTTGCAAGAAAGACTCAAGAAATAGATTTTATGAGATAAACAGAGCAACATAAGAAAAAGATCTCATTAATCTCTCATGTTTTTCTCTCTTTACAGATTGAGCACTAAAACAGAAATAATGCAGCTGGTTTGAGATCAGCAGTTTTGTTGCAAATAGAGGTCTGAGAAAACAGATCAGTGAGCACCAGAGTGTTGTAGGGAAAAGGATGCAGATTTTCCCTTAGCTCAGCCTTTCAAACCATTCCAACCTACTATGATTTTTCTTGAAAGGATAAGAGAGGCAGGACCCCAGCCCCATAAATCATTTAGGAAGGTCAGCTATATCAAATTTAAAAAGGAGGACCCCCCTGCACATACTTCCTGTGTTGCAGTAACTCTACTCCATTGTTGATTTACTGTATTCTGGCTTTAGAATGAGGTCCTGCACACTGTTTTGAATTTCACCATTTGATGGAATGTACTGTAGGGAGGAATTTTTTTCCTTTGCATTTAAAAAAATGCATGGAAAATGGTCATTACTTTTTCTCTAATAAAATAATAGTGGTAAACTTAAAAGATATAATTACTTTAAAATCATATTTGATATTTCCACATTTATTTAGAAGTTTTTCATAAAAATTCAAAATTTAGTGTTTTTCATAACACTTCAAAGGTCAAGTAGCAACTAAGAATGGATATATGCATTCTAATGATATTCTCTGAAATGTGGATATCTGTTTTATTGTTATCTTGTGGATTGTGTTGTCCTTCAGAGCTGGTCACTCCTCCTTTCCTCCCCTGCCCTGCAGTTACCCTGGGAGTCATCCAGACTTTAAGATTCTTTTCAGGGTCAAGGCTAATTACAAAACCACCTTATCCCTCTTCATTACTTCAGTATCTATGTAGTCCCTCACCTCAAAGACATAAAACACTTCTGCAATAGAAATTGTCACTGGCTGCTCTGCTCAGAACCCAAGTACCATGATGCTGTTGACAGCCAAAGGTACGTGTTGGTTAGCATGTTTGGAGGATGGCTGGTTACTATGACACAGTCTGAATTGGCTCTAGCAGGCCTGAGGAGAGATGTGATACTGTCCTTGAGCTAGCTTCTCTCTATATATATTGCTACTGTCAGAACATCTGTAGCTGCCATAGCCCTGGCATGTTGATTTTGAACAATAAGCCTTCAATAGTGCTTTCTATTTGCATTTTGACAGACTACATCCATGGTTCTCAAATGAAGACTCTGGATTTTGTGGTGATGTTGCAGTCAATTTCAGCAACCTCAAGAGTCTTTGTCCTTTTACCATGAAAGTAAGCTTACACTTTACACTAGTGAGGTGTAATCCTGGATATTCTTTCTTTAATGCTCCTCAAAGTTGTGTTGTGTCCATTTCTAAGAAAGAAGGCACATCTATAAATTGTGACAGTGAACTGGGTTTGGATGTGAAATACAGTATGGACTAGCTTAGACAAAGAGTAAGGTCCCTTTTGGGATGCATATTGCAAAAAATCTTTATGGCCTTATGGAAGGATGGCAAGAAACAGAACAATGCTGTGTAGAAAATGTGAAGAAAAAAGTCCCAAAGCTAAGAAATTCATGAAATCGTATGAGATGTAAACAAAGCAAATTACTTCTAAGTATTCTTAGATTTTTACATAAATTTCAGTAAGAAATACAAGATTCCTGTAATAATCAAAATATCCTAATCTTTAAAATGAAGTTAATTCACTAAAAAATGGGCTTAATTTATTGCTTCCTAGAGAAATATTCTAAAAAGAGCTGTAGCAACTAAAAAACGCTGAACTGAATCAGGCTTTGAGGTGTGCAGAGAACTGCATTCAGCCTGTAGCAGCCCCATTGTATCAAATTTAATTCAGAGGATTTAATACATTACTTTTTTTGCTTGTCCTCAGTTTCATGCATCTTCTCTGTAGACATTCAAATGAATATAAAATATGTCATTCGTTTCAATCTGAGAGACATGAGACAGTTGCTTCAGTGATGCTCTGTTTTATTCTTAAAAAGAACAACTGTCTGATGCACGTTCTCATCTGGCATGTATATTGTCATTATTAAATGGATATGAAGGTGTTATCACACTCATCCTCTCCTCTCCCCTTCATATTGATCTTTACAATAGACAAAAAGTCTTAACCCTTGGAATTTATCACAATGGCTTTTCCTGCCTTATCAATTCTAGTGGGTTGAGCTCTCTGTATCTGCATTGAGATCTTTCCTATCTTCCTGCTTTTCTCACATTTCAAGAAGTCTGTCTAGTTGCAAAACTCTTGTTAGAAGACACATATAAATGTTTTGGGGTTTCTAATCTGTTTGAAAAAGAAGTGGCTACACTCTGAGGAATTAAAATTATGTCTCAAAAGGAAATAGCTCTTCTTTAGAAAACTCTATGTGTAAAGAAAGATGATTATCTCTGACCTGATCCCTTTCCTCCCATCCCATTTAATGCTTTCCTTCTCTCTTCAGAATTCAGATTTGATCGCATTGCTGCCAGAACATTTAGTTTTATTTAAATGCAATGACAGAAACATTGCTAATCTGGTTTTCCTTCATTCGTTTGCATACTTGCTGTCAACAATGGTTTTATCAACCATCAAAATCTAATTGAAATGGCAGTGCTTCATGTAGTCATCCAATAATTATGAAATAAATAGACTGAACATTCAAATGCATTTGAGAAAACAGCCCCTAAAGTAACATAAACAGAAAAAGGTAATTAAAGAGCTCCCTCTATATATTTTTTAAAATTCATATTTATCTGAAGACATCACTTCTAAGCTCCAGAGGTAGATTACTATGCATTGTTTCTGTATTACAGAAAGAAGACTGACTGGATGGAGTTAATATGGAAGATTGTTCTAGTAAATAGTACAAAAAAGCACTTCATCATCGTACCACCAAAAACATGCTTTGCTTTCTCTTCAGAGAACTCCTGCAGTAATACACACACGACAGTTAATAATAGATTATAAAAAGCAGTGCCCTTTATCATCTAAACACCAAATCTTTAGAGGCTTGCAAATAGAACAGTCTGTTCAGTGACTGTAGAAATGTGACGTCAAAAGGCTGTTCTGTTCCTTATTTGAAATCTCATCATGTTATTCTATAAACTCCACACTCTACCTTAAAAATCAAGGCTGCAAATTTTCTGCAGATTACAGTTTTGCCTTAATGGAAACAATATAGCAGTGGTGTTTTTAAACTTTTGAAAGAAAGGGTAACAGAGCTCTCAAAATAAGCCCTGGTCATGAATTTATATATATAGTCCTGTGATGTGTTGGCATAGCAACTATTTCTTAGAACTCTGTTTCTGCCTAAGTAAACAGCTAAAGCACCAGGCATGTCTCTTCTAAGCTGTGTCTTTGTAGTACAAACATGTATTGTACATGAATATTTTCTTCCATAGATGGGGAAATTTTAGTGGTGCTCACTTATACTGCCATTGTTGCCAGTGTTTTTATCATAAAATCTTATTTGCTTACTAATTTAGTGATGTTATTGAACTGATGATTCTAATTTAAGTTTGGTTTTGGTTGTTGGTTGTGGTTTTTTTTTAACCCAGAACAAAGCTTGGCATAAATAGTCCCAGTCTAGATGCTATTTTATGACCTTGGTTTGTGTAATTTTTTAATAACATTTTTTCAGAATGCCAGCAAAAGCTAAATATGAACAAAAATTAGTCATGGCAATCACTTAAATTTGTGGCATACCAGACTGCACATATCATGAAAGGCTACTGCATAATTTAATATTTTTATGTGTATTTGTGGCAATTTTTATTCAATGTGTTACCCTAATATATATTTGAAATGGCTATTGTTTAACCTGGCAGCCTTTCTTAACTGCAAAACATGCATTTAGATGTACATAATCTGATCTTGAAAAACAAATGAAGCTTGTGATCCTTTAAATAAAGATTCATTTATGATTGGTTTATAATGAGTTTACAAAATGATTCTTTAAAATGGTTAATCATTTATAATAAAGTCTAACTGAGTTATATGTGTCTTATAATCGGTTCAAACACCTATCAACATGGTTATAACTATCTGCAACAGATGGTACTAATGTCCATAATATACTGGTAAACTATTAGTAAATACTTTGTAGATGGCAATAATCTGTTCAGTAGAAATTATTATTGATAGATACAAGCTCTCTACTATTTTGTTAGTTTTTAAATAATGACTAACCATTTCAGTTAATAAACCTTTGCAAATTATTTATGCATTTTTAATGAATGAAAGAATGTTGCAATTAGTAAATTCTAAGTGTCTGGTTCCTGGAGTGGAATGTTAGATTCTTTTTGATGTGGTTTCCCTGAACACTTTGCTCTGCACCTCTCTCCCCAGTGAGTTTGACAATTTGTGCCATCAAGGTTCAATAACACACTCTCCTTCTTCTGCTTTCATTTATCTTTCTTAGGAACTTTTTATGGGTCCTCTTTTTCTTCTGCTTCTTAGAAAAATGTAATGCATGGGAGAAAGCCCTCATGTCTCACTTGAGGACATGTGGGCACAGATGATGACAGGGAACCAAAATTGCTCTGCTCCTGTTCCAGTATATTTAAATATAAGATGCAATGCCTGTTAAAATACTTCACTACAGCATTGATAGAGACTATGGTATTGTCTTGGGGCTGGGGGGATTTCTCTTACTTCCCATTAGTTCTCCCTAGTTGCCTTCAGTAGACTGCCTCTGTAGTCACTGGAGAGAAATAATCATCTCTTAACAGGCATATGATACATGCTTTAGGAGGTGTGATGAGTCATCCTCTGGAAGGGCTTAGCTCTCAAGCTTGTGCTGACTGCAGAAAGTAGTCTTTGGCTGAATACTAAATTCTAGACAACTGAAATTTAGTGGCATGAATGATTTCTTTAGTGTAGGGTTCAGCTCAAGGTTAAATTCAGTTGTTTGTTATATATATATGCACCTATATATGCACCAAATATCTAAACTTCCATCATAGTTGGGAGTGGCCTGTCAATACATCAGTCTGGAGATTGCAGAGTTGTTATCCTCTGTAAAGTAGGCAGATAAATTTGCATAGCTAAATAGTCCTAAGGACTTATTGGCTGTGTTGGCTGTATTTCCACTAACTATAATAGGACCTTATGCTTCTAAGTCACATGTAGATGCTTACATTTGCAGACAACAGAATTTAGAGAATCTGAATTTTGGCACTGATGCCCAAATAGCACACTGCAATGAAGAAATAATCTGTGTTGGTGCCCCCCCCAAAAATGCCCAATTTTAATTATGACTGTGGCCCCACTGGGATTTCTGCAATTTCATTGCCTTTTATCAACTATTGTCATTAGAATAAAAACCTTCAGCAAGGCTGGTATCCTATAGCATAGCTTCTGTTTCATCATAGGCATTACAATGTTGCTCCTGACCTCTTAAATATCTTGGCTTGGTGCAGCACTACTGCAGTGAATGCAATTCTGGGTGAACGGTACACTATTCCTGTATTGCTTCAGTGTATACCTGAAAGGATTTATTTTTACTGACCTTGGGTTTATGATTCAGTTGACTTTATATATGATGCTATCTTGGATTCTCAGCTCATCTGGGCAGTTCCAGTAGTCCTGGGAAGCAGACAAGGCTTCTCACATAGCATCTGGCTGTCCTGACAGAGTATGACAGAATGATAGATGAAAGCACTTGTAAATCTATGTCTTGTATCATTTGTTCTTAGATATGTTGTAGCCCCTACCTTGAAACTGGCATATAACAGACTTAGCTGATGCTTCTGTCTCTCTGCATTTTCTGCATTAGTATCAGGCTAGAGATTTCACATTCTTGTTAAGTTGTTGTAGTTGTGCACTGCAAAGCTGCTCTGGATTAGAAATCAGCAATGTATTTGTCAGTTTCTTTCATGCTTACACTTTACAGTTTCAGCAGCACACACGAAAGGCTTTCTGTGACTGACAGTGTTTTTTAAAAAGCACTCCCAAATGATTTATGGGTACTTCCTACTGGGATAGTTTTCCTGTCTTTGACCATATTGCTCAAACTTTTCGCATGCAGACACTGTTATGAGAAACAGCTTTTCAGTTTTGACTTATTTGGCTATGGGTGATGCTAGTAATCCTAGACATGACAACTTCAGGCTGTTTCTTCTGTAAGAGTACTGTTCTGTGTCCCATCTCACTAGCATCACACAGAGAGCAGTTTCTTTATTCGCATCCCTGTATTGATACATCTAATGGCTGTGTTTAATTGAATTAATTGTCATATGACATCTTCTTTCAGCAGTAGCTTCCAAGATTTGCTCACACAGTTGTTTTCCCCCTCCCCATAAATGTATTTTGTAATTACTAGTAACCTCTGAGTAATTAGTATCCCAGGTATGGACATTTCTCACTTTGTGTTTACTTTCCTAGATTTAAAGTGCTGGGAAGAAAGAGGACTGTTATGTGTAACATGTACAGCAGTGAGTGTTGTTCATCTTGAAGGCATATTGTACTTACACACTTTGTGACTGATTTTCCTGATTCCTATATCATGCAAAGTTATGACTGAAGTCCGCTATACCCTCTACCATAGTGTATCTGTCCAACATCACCTATGATATAGTTGGTCTAATTTTCACTCCAGGGAACAGCCTTAGACAATTTGGATACACTTCTGTTGTGCTGAATGTGGTGAGGTAGTCATTTTTGCTACTCAGTACTTGCCAACGTCAATCTTTTTGCATTTTGGATTTTGGCACTAGGTCTTTTTCCTGTAGTTTTTAATTTTTGCTTTTGCAAAGTCAGGTAATATTTCATGACTGTAGACTTTTGGCAGTGAGCACTTTTTGCATTTTATTTAAATAGCTTGAGTCTATCCAAACGCATTTCTTGGCTGACATTTCAATATCTACCATACCATTCAGCCAATGTGTATGTTCTGTGACTTTCACAAAGGTGTTCTTATCTATCACGTGCTTATTTGATCTTCTTCCCCATATATACTTTTTCTTCTAACACACTAGACACTTTGGAAGGCAGATACTATTCCAGCAATATCGCTTCAGCTATCTTCATATGTAACATAGAAGAAGCCTTTTCAGATTTTCAGAAACATCATGGTAATTTTTAGCAGAGAAGCACCGCAGTGGCTTTGCCTGCTCTAGCTGTTTGGTTTGGGTTTTCTTTTTTAAATTTGGTTAGGGTGTGAATTATTGCTCCCTGCCTGAAATCTACTAAATGTATGAATTAACAGCCTTTGCCTGAAAGCATGGTTCCTGTCTAAAACAAAAAGCTTGAAATTCCAGCGCATATACTTTTCTTGTGTATACTTTGTGCTTGCAATTGTTAATGTCATCTTAGGATTTTAAAATAGGTTAGCCTGACTGCAGGGTTTTTTTTGCTTATATAATGCTAAGGAATTTTTCATGTAGTGAACTTGCTGTCTGCCCTTAAATTTCCTACTTTTTCTATTATCTTGTATTTGCAGTTGATGATAGTCCACACTATGCAAACCATTTATTTTTGCTGGTTTCCATTGAATTAGAATCGTAGAATCACAAAATCATTTAGTTTGGAAAAGGTCTTTGAGACCAAGTCTAATCATTAATCCAGGAGCACCAAGTACATTAATAAATGATGTCATTAAGCAGCACATCTATGTTTTTTTTAAATACCTCCAGGAATGGTGATTCCACCACCTCCCTGGGCAGCCTGTTCCAATGCTCCACCCCCCTTTCAGTGAAGAAATGGTTCCTAATATCAAGTCTAAACCTCCCCTGGAGTAACTTGGCACTGTTTCCTCTTGTCCTGTTGCTTGTTGTGTAGGAGAAGAGACCTACCCTCACCTGCCTACAACCGCTTTCAGGTGGTTGTAGAAAACAATAAGATCCCCTCCTGGCCCTCCTCTTCTGCAGACTAAACAACCCTAGAGTTCCCTCAGCCACTTCTCATCAGACTTGTGCTCCAGACCCTTCACCAACTTTGTTAGCCTTCTCTGGACGTGCTCGAGCACCTCAATGTCCGTCTTGCGGTGAGGGGGCCCAAAACTGAACACAGTGTTTGAGGTGTAGCCTCACCAGTGTGGAGTCCAGGGGGACAATCACTTGCCCTGTCCTGCTGGCCACACTGTTTCTAGTACAAGCCAGGATACTATTGGCCTTCTTGGCCACCTGGGCACACTGCTGGCTCATGTTAAGCCAACCACCAACCAGCACCCTGAGGTCCTTTTCTGCCGGGCAGCTTTCCAGACACTCTTCCCCAAGCCTGTAGCACTGGGTGGGTTGTTGTGACCCAAGTGCTGGATCAGGCATTTCTCCTTGTTGAACCTCATGCAATGGCCTCAGCCCACTGGTCCAGCCTGTCCAGGTCCCTACCCAGAGACTTCCTACCCTCAAGCAGATCAACAGACCCCCCCGAACTTGCTTTTGTCTGCAAATGTGCTGAGAGTGCATTCAATCCCCTCATCCGGGTTGCCGATAAAGCCATTAAACGGGACTGGCCCCAATATTGACCCTTGGGAACACCGCTTGTGAGCTGGATGTTACTGCATTCACTGCCACTCTTTGGGCTTGGCCATCCAGCCAGCTTTTAACCCAGCATGGATTACAACTGTCCAAGCCATGAGCAGCCAGCTTCTCCAGGAGAATGCTGTGGGGGATGGTGTCAAAGGCTTTGCTAAGGTCCAGGTAGACAACATCCACAGCCTTTCCCTCATCCACTAGGCAAGTTATCTTGTCATAGAAGAATATAAGGTTTGTCAAGCAGGACCTGCCTTTCATAAACCCATGCTGACCATGCCTGTTTCCCTAGTTTTCCTGGATGTGCCACGTGATATTCTCCATAGCCTTTCCCATCATCTCCAGGGTGATCTTCTCCATAGCCTTTCCCAGCACCAAGGTCAGTCTGGCAGACCTGTAGTTCCCTGAATCTTTCTTCCTGCCCTTCTTTAGATGGGCATCACATTGGCTAACCTCCAGTGTTCTGGGACCTCTCCAATTTGCCAGGTATGTTGGTAAACGATGGAGTGTGGCTTGGCAAGCTCCTCTGGCATCTCCCTCAGTACCCCCAGGTGGATCCCATCTGGCCCCATAGATTTGTGCATGTACAAGTGGAGCAGCAGGGAACTAATCATTTCTTCCTGGATTGTAAGGGATTCATTTTGCTCCTCCTCATACCTGTCTTCCAGCTTAGGGGGCTGAGTACCCAGAGGAAGCTGGTCTTGCTATTAAAGACTGGGGCAAAGAAAACAGCCATGACCATGTTTACGTGGGAGCTCCTGGGCTGCCACATGCCTTCTGGTGCTGGCTTCTGGCTGAGTAGGAACCACACCTCGATTTCTCCTGGTGGGGCAATGACCGCTATCGGAGGTCGCCTCTGAGCCATTAGGGGGACAATGGCCTCCCTGCTGCCCTCCCTGTGCCGCCTGCCCGCCACGGCCTGTGGCCTGCCCTGGCGGCTGCGCTCCTGGTCGCCCGTGCTTGCCGGGGGCTGCTTTTGTGCCTGCGGGGGTTCGGCCGCCTTCACTCCTGCTGGCTCCTGCGCGGGGTCAGAGCTCTGCTGCTAGTCAGGGCCTCAACACTCCTCGCTCGGGGGCTGTGAGGTGGGTGGCACTGGGGCACCCTCTGTCTCTCTCTCTGTCCTTGCATCTTGGTTTTGCTGGGTCACAGAAAGCTCCCCATGGTCCCTCGGTGCTAGTGTAATATATGTGTGATTAGTGTGATATACATCTGGAAAAAAAGATCCTTTGAATCCATATTTGCCTTTTTGACTTAGCAGACTGATTTCTCTTTACTACACCCGCTGAATATGTCATTCTATGCAAATCATTCCCACCATCGAGCTTTCAAGTCTTGCTTGCAGGCTTAATATTTCTTTGAGTTGTATTTATTTTATTATTTTGGGAAGATTTTGGTGTTTATTCCTAATTTCCCTGCTTTCTCAATGCTGATCAGTAAATTACTTATCTGTCTGCTCCACTAAAACATTGCTCTTTGTTGTGCCTTGTCTTTTGGATTACACGTACCTGTTGCTTTCTGCAGAGCTTCTTTGGGATCCCTAGGCATTTACATTTCAGCTGCTGTACCTTTCATCTCTGTTACTGATTTATCACATTTTAATTTATCTCCTTCTGGTAAGCTGACCCCAGCTGGCAGGTAAATCCCCACTTTGTCATTCACTCACCCTCATCCCCAATGGAATGGGGGGAGTCAAACAGAAGGCAAAAGTGAGAAAAACATTTAGGTCAAGATAAAGACAGTTTAATAAGTGCAGGGACACCACCCTGCCCCACCCCCCCTGCCCAGGAAACATAGGTGATGCCAAGGCAATCACTCACCACTTCCCACTAGCAGTCTGATGCCCAGTTAGTCTCTTGAGCAGTGGCACACTGGAAAAATTCCCTCCCTCTTCAGTTTTATTGCTGAGCATTGACATTGTGTGGAATGTAGTATCTCCTCGGTCAGTTTGGGTCAGCTGTGTGCCCTCTCAACTTCTTGCCCACACCCCACCTTAATTGATGGAGGGAAATCAACATGAGGAAAAAAGACTTTGATATTGTGCGCTTTTCAACAATGGATAAAACATTGTTGTTTTATCAACCATGCTTTGGTCACAAATTTGAAACACAGCACTGTATGGGACGCTATGGAGAAAATAAACTCCATCTCAACCATGTCCAGGACATTCCTAAAATTTCTGAATCACACACCAACCATCCTGTGATGTTTAGTAATTTAATTTTCTGTTTTGTCAGTCTTAATTTTAAGTTATTGAGAAAATGCATATAATATCTTTGTGTTGCCTCCAGATCTTTTTTTTTTCTTTACTTAAGCTGTTGGTTACTACCGATAATCTCCTGGAACAAGAGTTCTGCAAGATCCTACTGATCATTGCACAGGGCCACCCTGTTAGGAAGCTATTTATCGTGAAATAGGAATCCAAGATCTGGGTTCAACAGTAATAATAATCCAATAAACTGCACCAATCTGGATCTGGATTCAATATAAATTGGGTAATAATCTAGATCTAAATAATGTAGTAATCCAGATCTGGATTCAATGGTAATAATTCAAGATCTACGATGACTTGCTGTTCTTGCAGCTCACAGTTCCTGTTTATGCATTAACAATGATTTGTCTTACAGAGGTGCTGAAAGTTTTCATTAGTGCCTGTAAATAGCATTAATATCCTTGCCTGAAAAGTTTACAGAGGCTGTACAGAAGTAAAACATTTTTTCAGGTATTTTTACAGCTCAAATTTTTGTCTTAAGACAAAGTATTCTCTGTACTAGACCATATGATGAAAGTTTGAATATTTTTGTTGGAAAAGTAAGTGCATTGGATACTGAGACCTATCAAGCAGCTGCCTTGCATACAATGCGACTGTATTAATAGAAGTTTTAATATGCAGATTTCTTGCCTGTGCATGGTGTATGATACTGATTGTAGATTATTTTCTATGATAGACTGCAACTGCTGTGAAGGAAGTAAGTTGATGTATGATATTGATACATTGTAGATTAAAACTCCCGTAGTTTCTCCTTAACAGTAACAGACACGAATTATTATGATCTATTGTTATCAACAATCTGAAGATTCATTTGTTTGTTTCCTTTTAACAATGTACAGAACACAGAAGCATAAGCAAAAGAAAATTTGAAACCTGGGAAAAATTACAAACTAAGAAATTTACATTTTTTAATTTACATTTTACGTTTCAGTACTATCGCTTTAGAAAGTATGTATGGATTTCACAGTCCTGGGAAACAGGAAGAGCTTTGGTAACTACATACATACATACAATTATTTTAGTGCAAGTAACAAGTTTAGAAATGAAAAGTGAAAATCTGTCCTATTGGTACTGAAAGGTTTAGAGACAGGGGAAAAAATGCCTACCAGGTTTTAATTTTTGTGACTTTACTGCTAATCATCTCCAGTCATTCATCTTTCAATAGCACAAGATGCAAGTCAAAAGGGTGCCACAGAATGATGTGCAGAAGTCCTGTTGAATTCTTGCAGTCTGAGGTCAGGCAGTACTCTGTGTAGGGTTATGTGATGGGGTTACAGAATAGGGATGCTATAGGCAAAAAATAAAAGTGGTGGAGAAGAAATGCTGTAAGCATCTTGTTTGAGATTCTGCAATGGTTTCTATGTTTGGTGTCTATGCAGACTGAACATGCCTGGGGCTAGAAGGCTCAATCCAAAAGAAAAACAAACAAACAAAAAAAAGACATAATGTTGAGCTAATGCCTAACTTTTATGCCTCACACCCTGGATTGCAGTCCAGGATTCTCTGAGATGTGCACTTTGTGCAATGTGCAGGGAGAGACAAACACCGAAGAGTGTATTGACAATAAGTAGCATCCAGTGTAGATACTGCCTAGAAGCAATCCATAAAGAAACATGGAAGAACGGAATGTTTCTGAATGCCTTCCTATTTTTAAAGTCTGGACATGTAGATAGTGTGTTTTTTCCAGCTAAAGCTACTTTTGTATTGAGAATTTTAAAAAGTACACAAGAGAAGACCTAAGCATATATTTTTACCTTTGTTCTATATGAGATTTCAGAGAAATCAGAACTTGTGCTTTGTGTAGAAAGGCTACCATCTGAAGGTATGTCAAGTGCTCACACTGCAAGAGAAGTGGGCTAGGGATCATCTATGTGGTGATCTCAAGGAAAACACAAGGAAACTATTGTGTGGTGTGGCCCGTGACGGTGACTGAAGAGCACACTCAACATTGCTCATAGGGTCAGGTATAAAAACAACAAATGTTTCCACATGTTGGCTTTGAAGATATCCCTTTGATAGAGCTCATCTTGTTGGTGCTTCACATCCTGCAGAGTGGAGTTGTGCCAAGGAACAAGCTCAGCTACCAAAACCAGTGCTGCGACATCTGTGACTGAGCTAGTGATCCCAGCTTCTCAGCAGAGCTAGTTAGTTTTAAATTACAGTCTGCTGATATGTCTATACCCCTTCTAGCTCAGGAGGTAACAGTGATGAGGCTGTTCCAGGGTTTTCATACCACATTCCATTGCTTGCTGTAGTCATGCCTGAAATGTCCTGATTCACTGTTGACTGCTTCATTAGACTGGTCTGTGTTTTCATACTGAATTTACCGTAGGCTGTTCAATGCTTCAGGGAAAGACACCACCTATGCTTTTTTGCTACTTGCTGGGCTAATTGTACCTTGAGAGTGCCACAAACATACATACACATTATATTTATTTAGACAGATGTGTGCATTTCTGTCATAAATACATGACCATATAGGTAATCTGTGTGAGATATAGGTTAACAGTCATGAAAGAATACAGACACACTCATTACAATATTATTCCCCCCAACACACACCTGTTAAACAAATTGTTTGCGGTTTGACAAAACTAGAAATTAAAATTTGTTGGGTAAATGAAAGCAGTAGTTACTCTGTAGAATCCATTATAAAAACATAAATCTGCAATCTTTAATCATAGCTGTAATAACAATAACACTACAATAACAATAATGTCTTGGGTTTTATTTTTGTAGAGAGGAACCCTTTCAATTTTCTGATCATTGTGCTATTGACCTGCCTTTCTTTTGGTTTAAAACCTGATGGAGCCGTGGGGAGCAGTGTCTGTATCCCTGACGGAGAGTTGCAAATAGTGTTTCTGTGTATGGAGGCCTTGGCTTTGCTGGTATTTTTGAAAGATAGGCTTTTGATCACAATAGCAGAGATCTATTGATTTATACCTTTATGATCAGCTCCAGATAGTCAGGCTACATTCTGTAAGCTGTATTGAAAAAAAAGCCATTATATTCCCATGCGGTGATAAATTCTGTGAAGAAGAATACATATTAGAATAACTTTAAGTGATATTGCTTCTAAATCTTAGCATGTAGGCTGGACATGACTTCTATAATACATATAGTCCCACTAATAAACCTGCAGTTAGTACTCACATTTTCATTTAATTATGTAATGCATATTGCTGTTCACACACGCAAGCACTGTGCTAGTCTATCAATCCATCCTATATGCTTGTAAAGTTATGAAATTCAGGGTGAAAGTTCCTTTACAAAAGCAGCCTGTTTATTTTAGTGTACTGGAAGGGGATTTAGAAGGAGCTTCTTTCATTAGTACTTGTACTCACAGTGTTGATCAATGGCCTCTAATTTTTTCTTCCATGAAGAAACAGTTAATATTCTGCTAATATTTATGGTGAAATATTGGAATACCTGAAAGGATTATCCACAGAGTGCTAGTGTTGAGTGTATACAGGTCAATCTAAAAGAGGGAGGTGAGCAAAGATTTGCTTTATTCATGCTGTAGTTAAAACTACATCTGTAATACTTCAGCTTGAACCCTCTCATTAAACTATGTGAGTATCTGAAAAGTATAATGCCTACTTATTCCTTTCCCACTTAAATAAAAGAAGGGTTAGTATGAAAAAATCTGAGACTAATTTTTTTTTTTCTTTGTTATGTGGCTAAATTAAAACACTGGAAAAACTGCTTTGGCTTTCATTCTAAGCAGAATGTTTTAGTTTTTATAAGTGAAAGTGAAAAGTTCTAAATATTTCTTTTCATGACAAAACATTATTTATGTCCTGAAAATTAGGGCTCTTTTTCTTTTCCAGATATCTAGGTTTTATAAAATCAGCTTAACTTTTTTTTTTTTAAAAAAATTAATTTTCATTTTGAAATGGAAAAATACATTCAAGTATCTTCATTTTTCTTAATTCAACATATTCACTCAAGCAATACTTATATGTAGTTTAAGTTTACTTATAACGTAGTTCCTCATCTTAATTGCTTTGCCTCACAGGGTTTTCCCAGTCATAATTTGTACACGTAAGTTTCTCTGGAGATATGAAAGTGCTGTTGGTAAAAACTGGTTAGCCTGTTCGTTTAGATAGTGTGGTCTCTTATTTGCCTTATTCTGATGAAATTGTATCCGTTGCTGAAATCAACTGGGACAATATGGCAGACAGAGTTCAGTATTCCCTTCTTCTCAGGAAAGTTGAAAGTGTTTCGACCATTCTGTCCTACTGGCTGATGGATGGCAGTTTATTGGGAAAATATTTAGGTGCAAGAGATGTTATTTACAAGATTCATTTAACTTTTACATCAATTGTTGGCAACTCGCCATTCTTAATGCTTGTTTATTTGAACTTGCCTTTGCATACTTATGCGAATTTTTATTTTCTTTAAGTTTCTAACATGAAAGACAGTTTTGCTTTCTTTTTTTATAATTAATTCTCATAAAAAATAAATTTTCAAGATTTAATGGTGTCATGCTTTGTTGATGTTATCCTGCAATTTAATTATAAGATGATTAGAGAATGATTTCACAAGCTTTTTTAGAATGAACTTGATTTTCAGACACCATTTTCCAGCTACCAGTGAACAAATGTCTTCTCTTTTAAAAGGGAATACAGAAAAAAAAATGAGATGCAAAACCTCTAGATCTAGAGGTTGTAAATTGCATGCCCTCATTTTATAGCTACATAAAACTCCTTTGCAAGTTTGTTGTTGTTGTTGTTGTTGTTGTAGTTTTTAACTAAAATACTTACATCTATATTTAGATATTACTGTGTTAAGTACAGTATGTTTGGCAGGAATGAGTACAATATACATAACCATGTAGTTAGCTGTAATATCTATTTGCAAAGCTGTCTCAGGGAAATGAGACTATGAGCATAGAAACAATAAATTTCTGTAGTTAACATAAACAAGTGCCTGATTTGTGTTCTACACGCAGTTCTTCCTGTCAGAAATGTGAGTTCTTCCTCTAACTTAGCTTTTGTTCTTGTTGTATGAGGTAAACACTGATATTTATCTTGCAGATACTGTTTCCAAACATTGTCTTCTATTCTGGTATACCTAAATGGTCTTACCATATATTTTCCAACATTTTTTCATATATCACCCCTGAGTTCACCATGTGTGGTATCTTTAAAGAGTTTCATATAAACCTCAGAGCTCTGACTTCAGATAAGACTAGTGACAGGTGATAATCATTCCTATCCTAAGAGTCGGGATCACTTTCTGCAGCTTCCTCTCCTGAGCAATTGTTCTGAGAGTCATGGTCTCCATATTTTTCTAAGCTACTTTTTAGAAATTCGGTTTGATATACCAATATCTTGCGCTTGAATCTATTCTACCTCACTTCTGCTAAATGCTCCAGAAAGAGAGTCTGCAGCTCTCAAATCTTTCTTAGATTTCTGTTTGACATGCAGTTCTGTTATCTGTAATCAAAGAAATATTTGAGGAACGGGACCCACTTGTTCCAGCTTAGTCACCTAACTGGCAACTACATTTTAGCAGCTAGTGAACCAGGGTTCTAAAAATGCATGCTTCACTTCCATATAGTCAATAAAAAGCAGTAAATGCCTGTGAACGCCTCCAGAGGGAGATCCTGTCTGCTGAAGTTTCCCATGCCTGACATAACAATACATGTCAAAACAGTCTGTTTTCAACTAATGATGACTTCCTGCCACCAAGGAGATGAGCCATACCATATCTAGTTACTAAGGCTAAAGTCTGCCTGGTTTTGACTGTACTGACATGCAGTTTTCATTAACACTTACGACATTAATCAGTTGTGGCCAGACTGCTCTTACTGGACTGAATGTGAATCTGGAAACAACTTAATTCCCTTTTCACTGCCAAAGCACCTTTGGACTAGGGACTCTTAAGGTCTCTGAAAGTGTTTATGAAGGTTTTCAAATAACTGTCATTGGCTTTCTTTCCACAGTAACATTCTGATTCTCATTATAAATTTTCTTTCATGCTTTACCGTTCTGAGGGCTCCTTGTATCTCTTCCCTGTCATTTTGGGCTGGCATGATGGATCACAGTCTTTACCACATCAAGAGCAAACTCATAACCTTTTCTGACTTTCCACATTTGCCAGGTTTATTAGCCCCCCGGGAATCAACATGTTTGATTGTTTCATTTGAAATCACTTGCTTTGGTTTTTTTCACACCTTTTCAGAGATATGCATGATGATGATGCATGATGATGCCTTTTTTCTCCAGATCAAAACATAAGCTTTCTCACTCTTTGAACTTTCTGTGCCATCAGAACAAAAAGACACAGTAAATGGACCAAGGTAGGCTACTTACTTAAAAATATCTTCCAGAAATATTTTGATATCTATAGTACAAAAGAATATTTGGATTGGCTACATCCTTCAGTATTTTTCTCGTTGTTTGTTGGGTGGGTTTTTTTGTGGTTTTGGTGTATTTTTTTCACTTTTACAAAAAGACTCACGTAATTCTTCTTACCTGTATTTCAGTAAAAACTTGTGAGATTATTCCCCTTCAATGACCAATGAGTATACTCACTTGGTGGTCATTCTAGACACTCTATGATCTTAGAGCAATGAGTTTAATTAATTCTTGATTGATCTTCATCCATTTTGAACTTTTGTCTGTTTCTTGAAAGAGAATCTCAAACTTTTAAAATTATTTTGGTCTCTTGTACCTCTAATAAATGCAGCACTGCAGCAATTTTAGGATTCTGCATGAATTATTTTAAAGTATATTTTCAAATCTGTGTGCCCCCAAACATGCATCTTTTATTCATTGGACAGAATCCACTTTCAGAACATTTAAGATAATTATAGTTGAGTTATGATCCTTTATGGAACCAGATTGTTCAAACAACAGCACCCTCCACCCAAAATTCAGCCATTTGTCACTGTCCACAGCACAGAGCATGTGGATGTGCCCATATGGATGAAAGAGTTTTGCTAGTTGATGTTTTTAAAGACGTGTGCATCTGTGACAGAGACATGCAAGTCCAGAGAAGTAGGTAGGAAAGTCTGTAAGTAAGGATCAGATATATTTTGAACAAATCTTGGGAATGCAGCTTGGAGAAAAGGTAAGAGTAAAAGCTTTTGAGAGAAGTTCTGATTGAAAACAGCACTGACAACTGTGACCAAAGACAATGTTTAAGGCATTTTTAATCCCTTTGCTTATTTTCTACTTTGTTATGAAAAGTAGGATTCTGAATATTTTCATAAACAGGATTATATCAAAGAAACATCTGACTCCATTATCAGTTTCTCTTTGAGAAACAATACTTACATCCCCTTGTTTCGTTAGAAGACAGACGCAAATACATGTGTATGTGTGTATTTATAGCCTTCTAATATGTAGTTTATCTACAGATAAATGTCAGAAAACTTAGTCTGAATGAAGTGATCTGTATTCCTCAAGTCTCTATGCTTCTGATTTACCAGTTACACATTACTTATTCACCATTTCTTACACTATTACAAGATCAGTGTGTCAAAACTTTTCTTACTATTCTGTGCTCTTCTGGAAGACTAGATCAGCTACAAGATGTAGGCACAAGCATGGGAATTAGAGAGACATTTTTTCCTATATAATCTCTTTTTATAATAAATATAACTAAGCATAGCATGTGGTCTTCATTTTGACTTTTATTATTTATTATTGAAGAGTTTTGGTTTTTGAATAGGTTTTTATATTTGTATCCCTGTATAAGTTTATATAAATACTAATCTAATATAAATACTAATCTAATAAGGAGATTGAAATGTGATTGCTGTTTCAATAAATAACTGAATACACATTTACCTTCTGAGGCATTAATTGTCTATGCAAATTTGTATTATGTCTTTTATAAAATATTTATTACTTATTGGACTAAAAGATCATAACATATCTCTTGACTCACATGTAATGCTAAAAATTTTTTTTGTAATTTTAGTAATCTTTTCACTTAACACTGCCATTTGGGAGTTTCTGTACTAAGATAAAGTCCAGCCTATATTAATAAAATGAAATCCCTATTTAAGAGCAAATTTCAAGAGCTCTTAAAGAGACAGTTCTTTACTAATGGAGACACAAAAAAATTGCCATCTTGGTTTCTCTGTGGTGTTCTTAATATTGCAAAACTCAGATATTACTCCCCCCAACCCCCCCAACCCCGATTTTCACATGGGGATGTGAGTTGTTTTTATGTGTTGAAACCTCATAGTAAAAAACAGTAAAAAAACACCTCCTGAGTAGGCCCTTTTCATCTGTCTTTGTTTTGGAGATATCTGTTCAGCTGGGATCCTTCACTTAGGAAGACAGGAAAAGCAAAATGGTTCTTCCCTTCTCTTTGTGATCTCCCAGGGGACTGTGCTTGTAAAACTGGGAAGGTATGTATTAAATGTCTGCTAATAGAAGACTTGAGGCTTATTATACTGTGTTGTAATAGTTACTCTGATTTATATCCACACTATACAGCTTGCCTTATGTATACTGTGTGTATGTTGTTTTCTTCTTGCTTTCTTTGAGGTGGTACAGAAGGTCTGTCTTTGGGCTGCTGAAAGTTAACCTAATGCTTTGCATACGAACAACTTGGGTAAGGGTTTTCCTTGCTTTTTTCTCAAAATAGAAAGATTTTACTTTTGAACTTGGGCTTTGTATCTCCATGTTCATCCCAGAGATTCTTAATGATGTATTGCTTAACCCTATGCAAACTTGAGACGTGGCACAAAACTCTTTAAGGCACATCTAGGAGTCAGATGTGTAAAAAAGAGAACATGCAATGATGAGATCTTCAAGTTGAAATGTGACTTCCCCGTAGCCTCTACTAATGTTTGTGTGGTTCTAGGATGTTGCCAGCACCTTCCTATTCTCTCTTTTGCTTACTCGTGAAAGACGGTGCCATCTACCCATGGCTGCTGTATATTTATACATGAACATGTCAGGAGCTGCCTGTAGCTGGCTCTGTATGTTTTTATAAATGAACATGAGTTGTGATTCTGCACAGATGTAACACTGTGCCAGTCTGTTGGTATGGTGCCTTACCTCCAGTGAAGATTGGGTGGATTAATTTTAATGGATACAATTTTTGCAAAGAGATATTAATAGGTGGTTTTACTGGTTTAAAAATAATTTTTATTGACTTTCCACTGGGAATTTTTCTTTTTTTTTCTTGACTGAGACACTTCTATAGAATTTTATTTTATATGAGAGCAGTTCTGTAGAAAACTGAAACTTCTAGTCTTCATAGATCTTTGCGTTCAGGCTTCAAAAGATGGTGTTCAGCATTTTCAAAGATCAAGTAGCACTGGCTGGCATTCGTATGGATACCATTGCTTCTGATGGGAGAGTATAATGGACAGTTGTATGAGGCTGATCTGCAAAAGCTGACATTAGTAAGAGCAGCTTGTTTTTCTGTCCAAAATTTGTTAACAAACTTCCTGCTTATGGAATTTAAGACATGAATAGTGCTGGCTTATGAGGGAAGGAGCTAGCAATTGCTACACACAGGCACATACTTTCCTGCTTGTCTCTGCCAATAAACCCTAATCTTGATTAGTGATACAGCCTGATACTCCAATCCTTCATGTCTCCTGAGTCCAGATTTCCAGCCATGCAGAACTGTGCCATATTTGGAGGTTCAGTGGGGTGTGACAAACAACTCATTTGAGACTAAAGGCAGTATTTGAATTTGGATCTCCTGAGGTAAAAGGCTAGTTCACTTATAATTTATGTTATCTAGCTCACTCATGACAAAGATTTTCTGCACCAGAAACACCTTGACAGGTGTTAGTACAAGGCAGCATAGTTACAATTAACGCAACAGCTTTATTAAATTTGACATTGACATGTGTATTAATAATCCTTGGACCAGCATAAGAAAATAATTCAGCTACATTTTAAAGGTGTAATTATATATGTGCATATTTCTGTTTGGTGTCTTTCACACCCACAGTCAATTTTCCTTGCCTAATGCCTTCTGTCACATTGGTATTATAAAGCAGATGTTTATTATAAATTATACCTCTTTAATACATGAGTATGTAAAGATGCAAAGTGAGTTTATGACTTTCCAAGATTGTGTCTAACAAATTAAACTACATATGAACATCAATTCTACAGATTCATTTACAAATAAGATTACCTGAAGTGCAATATTGTATAACTGAATACTAAAACTCTCGCAGAGAAAGTGTTTTGGAGCAGTTCAAGTACCGAAATGTATCAAGTCTAAAAGAGACAAAATAATCTAAAAACATCCTTGTCATACTCAGTTCTTCTTCCCATTGATACTCCAGCTATCAACCTACTCTGCTCTTACAAAGCTTTACAACTTTAAAAAAGTACCCAAAAGCTGTGATCTTTCAAGCTGTGGTCTTTTACAATATGCTACATGTTTCTATTTGTTTGTAATGTTAAAAAAGTACAACACAAATAATCTGAAAAAGACTGGGTTTTAAGTGTGTCTTTTCCCATAATTATAAGAAAAATTGTAGTCTCTTTCACTGATGGAGTGAAAATTTTCTGCATTGTTTCTTTTCTTAATATTCTTTTTCACTCTCAGTTGTTTGAATTCCTTCTCATTCTGAAAAAAGGGAAAGGCTTCAGACTGTTGAAATTGTACGGCATGGTAATTTAAAAATTAAAAAATTCTCTGCAGTGATTTTAATTTAGTGTCATAAGATATTTTTATCTGTAAATCTGTTAATTACACTTGGACCCCCTTGCTGAATTGATGGCTTTGAGTCCAGCTACAACATGGTACAGCAGAGTTTAACCTCTTTTATTTTCTCCACAATTAGTGCTTGTAAGTAGCTTAAAGTGAAAACAAATAGATTTGGAAGGTATAAGAAGAAGAAAAAGAATGTTTGCAGTTAATTTCAGAAAAAAAGTATCCTCTGAGGATTATTTTTTTTTAAATCTGTCCCTTTCTTTAGGAATAAAATAACATTCCTTGAGTTCATATATTTTGAAACCTGTGAGGACACTAACAGATGTATCATGCAGAACAAACTTGCAGTGCTAGGATGATGTGCCAGATGACCTTTCAGTCTTGAATTAAGGGGAGATTACTACATACTGCTTCTGACCCATTTAATGAAGATGAACTGAGATATTTGAGTACATTCGAGATACCGTTTTACTTTTATCTTTTTTAACTTTAAATTTATGACTTCTTAGTTTTTTTAATTTCAGGTTACATTACATACTGGGGACTCCGATGCTATAATGTCTCCTTAAGTCTTTCTTCCTCGATCTTGTTTTCATTTTGACTGGGATTTATATGATCCTTCAAATGCCAGACAAATGCCTGCACTGAAGGTGTACTATGTCTGGATGCTTATGACTCCCACTAGAGAAAGTGAGACACTACTAGAGTAAAATTGATCTCATCTGAACGTAAACGTTTAAAACAGGTCAGTTGAAATATCTTTAAAATTCCTGTTCCTCTCTATTGACTTTAAGAAGTGACTAGGGTGAATAATAAAAAAGTCGGTGTCTCAATGGTAGTAGTCTAAAAGTAGTATCAGCATCTAAAACTGATGACTCCCCCTTTGTTATCTACTGCCTTGTTTAGTATTAGCTTCCATGAGTGCTGCTGATGAAAGCTCGATGTCTGCCATAGGGAAGGCTGCTCCAGCCACATCTCATTCTGCTTTCCAGAGGCTGGATTTTGTAAAGAAGCTGTGGCACCTCCCTTTTAATAGGGTTCAGGGAGGGATGTCAGTATTGTCTAGTGATAAAGGAAGAGAACAAATACAGCTTTTATTCTTTTTTTTTGATATAGCACATACATTTTGACTAAATAAATTTTGATCAGAATTTCTCTTTTTGGCTTTGGCTTTTCACTTGAAAAAAAAAAAGAACTTAAATTTTAAACCATTGAACTAAAATTCATGTAAATCTGGAGCAAATATGAGGGGGAGTAAAGAAAACAGTACTCCTTACACTCCTTATTCTTGACAGAGAAAAAGGGTTATAAATCAACTTTTTAAAAGAGATTTTTTTACATTCTTTAGACAATGCTCAGCTAGAACGCTAGAAGTCTAAACAGTGTTCTTTCTGACAGTACTTTTACATGTCTCCATACACCAAATTTCTTTTTCAGGTCTAGCAAAAGTAATCTTTTATTTAAGCTTCCATTTCCAAACAGTCTTCTTCTTGTGGCTTAGCTATGGGGTCAGGTTATTTTCATCAGGATTCCTAATGCACAGCAATTGTTCATGAAATTATACAGTTAGAAGTTGATTATGCCTTCTATTTTCATTAATGAATGTAAACAACATTGTTTCGTTTTAGGATAAAGGTGAGAACCTGTGAAACTTCCCAGTGGAACCAGACAACTGAAACAACAGCAGTCACCAGCACGACATTTGAAATACCAGTGTGGAGGGATTTTCTTGGATATCATGTTTTTAGGGGTCTGAGAGCTTCTGACAGGGGCAAAAGCTCAAAGAAAGGAGGGGAAATATAGTGTAGCAAGGAAGGAACAGACATGGTTTCAGTAGCTGGGTAACATGAAACAGAGGAAAGGCTGAAAGGTTTATTTTTGAAGCTGAACATTATCTAACAAGAGCTTGAAGCAGTCAGCAAGGAAACCACCTCACCTGATTCTGGTTGTGTTAAAGGAAACTGTGTTATATACATTTTCTTGTACATAGGCAAGATTGAATCAAACATATCTGATGCCACCTTTGATACATTCCTCCAACTGATTTTCCCCTCCCCCAAACGGTCTAAAATTAGATTAATTGATCAAGTAAAATATTATAATAATACACACTGGAGTATAATACTTGGCATTGGCCCAAGTGCATGGATGAACACAGTTCTTTCCTGCTAAACACTGGCTTTTGCCTTTTTTTCTCTCTCATTTTAGCACTTGAGAGGCCTGTGGGCTGTGCTGTCATTCCACTGTCTACCCACTCACTAGATGCACTGGTGGCAATATATTATTTTCAGGACATAGTGATCCTCCACGTGTGTTTTCTGCACCAAATCTGAGGGATTACATTTGTTCATATTTTTTTCCCTAGCTGTTGTTGTCTTTACTAGATTACTCTTGTATTTCTTATTAGTACAAAACTTTGGACTTCTTCATGGCATACCCTGCTGAGAGCAATAGATGCAAATGCATTGCATGTCAAACCCTTCATTATTGATATATGTGAAAAGCCTCATTAGTAAAAAACAAAACAGAAACACCCACATCCATTTTACTTATCTGTGTCATCAGTGACAGTTAAGAAAGACAAACATGCTTCCTTTCTATTGCTTGCATCATTCAAGCCATAAAGCTTGAAGGAAAGCAAATGCAAATAAATAAACGAAACATCGAAGTGTTTAACTATGGCTCTAGCCTAATATGTCTGCTGAATATGCCAGCAGTGTGTCCAGGTGGCCAAGAAGGCCAACAGCATTGTGGCTTTTATCAGAAACAATGTGGCCAGCAGGACAAGGCAAGTGATTGTCCCCCTGGACTCAGCACTGGTGAGGCCGCACCTCAAATACTGTGTTCAGTTTTGGGCCCCTCACTGCAAGAGGAACATTGAGGTGCTGGAGTGTGTCCAGAGAAGGGCAACGGAGCTGGTGAAGGGCCTGGAGCACAAGTCTTCTGAGAAGTGGCTGAGGGAACTGGAGTTGTTTAGTATGGAGAAGAATCAGGGGAGACCTTATTGCTTTCTACAACTACCTGAAAGGAGGTTGTAGCAAGGTGGATGTTCTCTTCTAAGTAACGAGTGATAGGAGGAGAGGAAATAGTTTCATTTGTGGCAGGGGTGGTGGGGCGGGTGTCGGGGTAGATTGGTTATTAGGAAAAACTTCTTCACCAAAAAGGTTGCCAAGCATTGGAACAGGCTTCCCAGGGAGGTGGTTGAGTCCCTGTCCCTGGATGTATTTAAAGGTTGTGAACATGTGGCGCTTAGGGATGGTCTAATGGTGGGCTTGGCAACGTTACGTTAACTGTTGGACTTGATGACCTTCAAGGTCTTTTCCAACCTAAATGATTCTATGATTCTATGTATTGCAATATGATTCAGTACTAAATGCCAGGAAGTACTTTGCAACATCTTATTGTTTCCCATAATTTTCAGTGCTCCTTGAGGTCTGAAATCAGAGTATCTGTATTATTTCCATAGGAGCTAAGAGAAATAACCTCGAAAGAAAATTTCTAAGAGAGGGAAGGAATTCTCTGTTTCCTTTTTGATGTAAAACCTGAAAATAACTTGACTAAGATTGAGTCACTGAGAGGTACACATGCGAAACTCTCACAGAGTGTCTTCTGTGTAGTGTGGGTACAAGAGCACATTGTATGTTATTAAACCCTTTAATTACTTTGGGTTTTTATTAGTAAAGCACTCTCTACAAACTATTGGGCAAACTGCCACCTGCAACATGAAAAAATGCAACTGGCAAACTGCACAAATATATGTACTATGAGATGAAAGTACTGTGAGTCAAGAACTGTTACCACACTCCCCACAGTCTCATTCTCACTTGTTTCTCTGGTATACGTGTGTGGTTGGCTGGCAAGTCACTTGATTACAATGTGGGAAGTGTCTAAGTTCAAAGTTAGACTTGCATTTTTGTTTCCTCTCTGGAGATTTTTTCTTCCCTACCTTGTTTCTACTTTTTATTTTTTGAAACAAAATGTTATAGCTCTTTATTTCAAACAAACTTTTTCATTTCAAATTCTGCTGTACATTTTTCCCCCAGAGGAGTAGAAGATGGCTGAAATAACTTGAAAACTAAGCCAAATATTAAGCTGAATTTTTGTTGTTGGTTTCTCAACTGAATAAAAAAACATCCACAGTTCACACAATCCTACTTGAAAGGCTTTTGTGGTGAGTCTAGAGATGAATATGAATAAGCATATAGCACATAACTCCATGCAGTAAACACCTAACTTCCCGGATGAAATGTCTGTAGCATTTGGGTTAATGGTAGTTAGCTCGTTGTGCCTGTGTGCTGTCAAGGTCTTCTGAGATCTTGTGTCATGCTTTTAATTTGCTCCACCTGGGTTCATGACTTACTTTCCAGTTATCCTGTCATTTACGTTGCTTTTCTCTGCATAGCTGTTAGTCAGTGAAACCACTTGTGCCCATCGGGAGGCATATTTATTCTTTTCTTGAAATGTGTCCCATTTTATGCTTCAGCACTTGAAATCTGACATGGTTTCAGTTTATTTCTGCATAAATGTTTTAAGTTGCAGTGGTTTGTTATTTATTTTGTTGCCTCTTGTGTTCTACACGCTAATAGCAAATCAGTTTTTTCTTATAACTTTCTTTTATTTCAATGTTTATTCAGGGTTTTCTATTGTAATAGAGGAGTTAGAGGATGCTAAACTTTTGTTACACTGCATATTTTATGTACAAATTCTTCATAGTAAATATTTCTACTATAGTAGCAAAGCCTGGATTTGTAAGGTATGTTTGGAAAAGTAATTCTTGTAACTGCATGTACTATAAGTAACCTCAGCCTGCTGCTTCAGCTGAGCTAACAGAGGGCAAGAATAGCTGGGCTATAGTTGAAGGACAAATTAGCTTGGGAAATATAGCATGACATTATTCTGAGTCCATATACTGGGAACCAGGGAGATCTGTATTCTATTTATCTGGAAAGCTAAACAAGTAAGATGACAATGCATCAGTGCTACACAGGAAAATAAATAAATAAATAAATAAATAAACTTTTCACAGAGTCCATGCTGGGTAAAATACTGGAAGTAAATGAAAAATTTAAACTGATTACATTTATTTACAATATTTTAGCTTTCACAGTCTCAACTACTTCTGGTATCACCCCCCAATTCTTTTAAATGGATATTGTTGTTTCTTTATTTTTGAGCTTTTCATAGAATTTATTATTGCTGATTACTTTTAGACAGGAAATGCAGCTCCCCTGTGACGATCAAAACTAGTCACATTAAATTAAGCAACAAATAGGAATAAACTTTAGATTAAAAGTATAACAAAAAATATTTTCCTTTAATATCTTTATTATTTACTTTTGGTGTTCTCTGCCTTTCTAACTTGATTTTAATCTCCTTTCCATGTTTGGTCTCAGCAACATTGTTGTGGTAGAACAAGTGCAGACAGCTAGGACTGAACCCTGATAACTGTCCCCTTTTCATGCTTAATAACTGGTACTCAGTTTCGATCCATCTTCTACTGAGGCAGTAGAGTTCACTGATTTCAGCAGGTAGTTGGGTCAGGCTGCTAGTTCAGCCACACAGCTACTGATTTATTGTTACTTTTAACTTTTTTTTTGTTAGTTACAGCTTAGACTGGACCATCCTAATACATCCTATACTGGATGTGATAGCTACAGCACATTGCAGCAGTCATGGAAATCTTTTGGCTTGGAAGGGACCTATGGGTATGTCAGGGAGTTGGTGCCTTTGCATTGTGGCAGGTTTGAGTGTTTAATTCCTGTAGTTACTGAGATGGCTCATAGAGTGTCTGAGAATCCTTAACTATTTATCCTTACAGCATTCCTGAGAGCTAGGAAATTGCTTTTGTCACTGTTTTACAGCTAGGGAGCTGAAATGTGGTGTTAACTGGCTTGCCAAGGTCACATAAGAAATCTGCAGTGCAGAAAGGAACTAGCTAGAGCCCTAACTGCTGTGTGATCCTCCCTCTATCAGATACAAAGCAAGAATAAGCTAAAACCTGAATCTCACAGGGAGTCTTTCAGGCTCCTTTGGCACCATGTTGTACTTCTTACTGTTCTACTAAAAGTTTTTCCTTTACGCTTAACCTAGATGTTCTCTGCTGCAGCATAGGTCCATTAGTTCTTGTTCTGTCCTCATTGACTGAGAATAATTTGTCCCTATCATCTTTACAACAAATCTATGCATTTGCAGACCATGCTTCCCTTCAGTCTTCTTTTCTTTAGTCTGAAGATGGCCAGTTCGCTTAACCTTTTCTCCTAGATCTTATCTTCCAAACTTTTTACCATTTTTGTTGCTCTCCTCTGAACTCTTTCATTTGTCTGACTTTTTGAAAATGTTATGCCCAAAATTAAACACAGTGACCCGACAGAGGCCTAATCGGTGTGGAGGAAAACAAAAGAATTACTTATCTTGTTTTACATGTGATATGTCTATTAACACTATTCAATATAATATTTGTCTTTGTGACAGATGCTGTTGTGAAATTGTATTTAGTTCTTCATTTACAACAAAGCCAATTTTTTCACGCAGCATTGTCCTTCCCAACACACTATCATTTTCTGTACCCAATAAGCCTGTAAATATGCTTCTTATTCTGCTCATTACTGTTGTTGTTTGTTGCCTCTCACTAACTTGAATTGGAAGAAGCCTTGTCACCTACATGTGGGTAGAGTCCATTATGATTCTGGCGTACTGAAGGACGTGTGAGAGACAACAGAGAGGTGAAGTTTGGTGGAATTTGTCAAACCACTGCTGTTCACTAGCATATTACTGAGTTGTGATCTCTGCTTTCTGATCTCAAACCCATTGTCAAGTTCTTCTTTCAAATGTCCCTGCTAAAGAGCTAACAATTCCTTCACTTTTTAACAAAATACATGACTAAGAAGCTTTAATAGATGTGTCTCTGGCCTTTTCTGCCTGGCCAGGAGCAGTCCCCCTGCCAAAAGAGGTATGAACAATGGTAACGAAAAGTCAAAATACTGTTGGTTTAGATCAGGGGGGTTTGTTGGGAAGCTATCATGGGTCACTGGTGGGTACATTGGATTATGCCATCCTACAGTAGCCACTGTGGATTTGTCTGTATTAAATTGCATTTTACTTCTTTCAGCAAAAATCATTTTTTAATGCATCAGGGTCATGTTGTATTGTAAATGTGGCATTCAATAACCACAAAATATTCCAGAAGACACACTCTTTGCCTGTTTTTAATTGCTGTGTTAGTTCAAGTTGTGTCATATGTCTTTGTGCTATTAACCTTTGGTTAGATGTTATACAGCTGCCAGTCCTCAGTTTTCTAAACAGCTATATACTTGTGTGGTTTGCCAGTCCATATCACCCCGGCCTTGAAAGTTGCTGCATGAATTATGTTCCCCCTGGTGACAGCTGGTATACAGAGATTTACATTTTTCAGCATGTAGCCAGTTTTTCATTATTTAGGAATGCTGCTTTATTTACTCAAAATAGGGATCATATAATGTTTCAGTTATTAACCTAAATATGAAAGTACAGCCTGCCCAATGTGGAATGTAAAAATCTTGAGTCCTGTTGTGGTTTAACCCCGTCTGGCAGCTAAGCACCACACAGCTGCTCTCTGATTCCTCCTGGTAGGAAGGGGAAGAGAGTCAGAAGAGTAAAAATTTAAAAAAACCTCATGGGTTGAGGTAAAGACAATTTCATAGGTAAAGCAAAAGCCACACACACAAGCAAAGCAAAACAAGGAATTCATTCGCTACTTCCCATGGGCAGGCAGGTGTTCAGCCATCCCCAGGAAAGCCGGGCTCCAGCACGCATAGTGGTGATATGGGAAGACAAATGACGTCATTCCAGATGTTCTTCCATTCCTTCTTCTTCCTCCAGCTCTATAAGCTGGGCATGATGTCATATGGTATGGAATATCGCCTTGGTCAGCTGGCGTCAGCTGTCCCAGCTTTGTCCCCTCCCAACTCCTTCTGCCCCCCAAGCCTGCTCACTGGTGGGGTGGGGTGCAAAGCAGAAAAGACCTTGGCTCTGTGTGAGCCCTGATTAGCAATGACAAAAACATCCTTGTATTATCAACACTGTTTCCAACACAAATCCAAAACTTAGCCCCATACCAGGTTTTATGAAGAAAATTAACTCTATCCCATCCAAAAAACAAGCACACCTGTGTTCAGCTACAATAATAATAAAAAAAATCCTTGCTAGATAATAGAAACCTAAGCTCCAAGAGAGCTGCTGAGTAGATGTAAACCAAACCTGTTTGAGTGACATGCTTGCTTCCACTGTTCATGAAAGGCCAGTCTCAGACAGTTTCTAATCACACTGCACTTCAAAACAATGCAGCCTAAGTCAGAGTAAAGGAAGAAAGCAGTTCATTAAGAACTATAAATCAAAACAAACCTCATCGCACTTCAGTTGAATTAGCATTCTTTTTTTCAAGGCTGCTACCTGATGTATGTCTAGCTGGGCATTCATCAAAAGAGAGTATGTAACTTTGTTAATTATATTCTGGTAATTGCATACTCACCTTTAACATCTGAGAGGAAATAGAGAAGTAATGTTTCCTTTGTCTTGAGTTAAAGTTTGCGATGTCATCATCTTACACTGTCTCCAGTAATTACCTTGTGTTTTAGTATTTTGCAAACTGTGCAGGCAGTGTGGTTTATTTGTAAAACTGGATCCGGTGTTAAGCTAGAGCATTTGCAGAGATTAGATGATGAGGACCACACAAGGCTGATTTAGATAACATTTTAAGTAATTTATGATGTAAGAAAGAAAGGCCCATAACAGGGCATTGGCTCAGAGCCCCTCACTGGCATTGCACCAGCTTTGCCCTCAGTCCAGTTTGTTCCCTCTTATCCTTATCTTTGGCTTCAGTAAAGAGTACTGTAACCTTCAGTTACCTGGATTGATCAAGGCTGCAGAAAGCAGTGTATCAGTGTTTAAACTGAAGCCCAACAACAAGCATATAAGGGCATCTAGATGCTGCAATGCAGCCAGTCCAGGGTTTAAAAGGAGGAAACACAAGGCAAGATGCTGTGCCTGTTTCTTCTGTGTATAATTTACTGTGCAACTTAAACTCTGGACCTGTTTAATGGTCCTAACAGCAGAGTTTCTAGGCCAACAGCTAAATCAGCCACAATGCTCTGCATTTGCAGACAGGCCTTATGATTTACAAAATTTAATAAGCTGCTCCCTCATGATGTTTTATTCAAAGACATAGCTTTTATAATAGTTGCCAAGAAAGTTGTCAAAGGTACAAATACCCATTTTTATAATGAAACTTCAGGGGGGTTTCGTTTTTTTCCATGAAAAAGCATATAAACAGTCTCTAAGTATTGTTAATTCATTAACAATGAATGCATTCTGGAGAGCTCCATTGGCTGGCCATGGTAATACACTAGTGACTTCTCCAACATTGCTCTATGGCAGTGATATTTCTTGGGTAGTAGTGCAGTGAGCTGCTGGCAGCCAAAGGACAGGCGCAGGGAGGAGGGAGGCCTTACATTGTCTCATTTGTAACCTACTTCATTTTAAATGAGGGTTGCATGAAGCCAAAGTTCCCTGTTTCACCCAAACATGCCTTTTCAATGCTAAATTCCTAATATATTTTTAAGCAAAAAATGTTTTTCTGGTATATTGTTTTCTATTCAAAGTATCATAGGAAATCATATATCCTTTAATTAAAAAGACTGATATACATGAAACACCCAAGGTGACTTTTAAATTTGATAGATTTTGTTTGTACAGGCTACTTAACCATACTTGTCTATTGAGTATTGAAGTTTCGAAGAAGTAAAAAAATGTAAATTTTAGGTTCTTACTGAAATTTGGACTTTGTGAAGTTATTCACAGATAATTCTTTAAGAACTGCAATATTTTATGCAGCTGTGAAAAACTTTAAGTAGTTTATCCCCCTGAAAACACTATCAAATTTCATTAGATGTAAACTTAACCTATCATATTTACATACTCAGAGCCCAGCTTCAGAGCTCTTTGCCCTCTCATTCTACCTCCATTTATGTTTCTTCCTCTCAGTTCTTGCCTAACATTTTGGGCACAATTTCCCCAAATTTGCTAGTCAGTACTTACATCCAGGAACAGACTCTCTGTAGCAGTGTAATTTCTCAGTGTAATACTTACTAAACTCCACATCAAATACTTACTACAAGACAATTGGAGTAAAAATACTTTGATGAAATTTTTCTACCCTGTTTAGTTGTAAGACAATTAGATTATTTAATGAATTTTTAGTCTAATAAAGCAGTAGTCGTCTTCTTGGATTTAAACGGTCTGGAAAGTAAGTTACTCCAAATAAACATGTGAATATTGGCAAAATAATGAAGCTATTTATTATTTGAAATTTAGATTTTAAAAAATGAAAAAGATAATATTTTGCAAGTGGAAATTATTTGTGTTTTGACAAAATCCACATGCTTTATATTCTTACTTTTCCTGAACTTGTCACTGAAATCAGGAGTAAGAAAACTCAACACCAATGTAGCATTAAGAAGCAGGCAATCCTTTATTGCAGCACTGGATGTATGGGGGATCATTCCACCTAACATGCATGCCGTATGTTATATTTGAGCAAGATTAAATAGCCTATACATATGTATATGCATTACATTTCTTGGAAGAGTCATGCATATTCATTCATTTCCCAAGAATAGTTGGTACTGTGTTAATTAAGCATCATGCATGCTCCTTACAGGTATTTAAGAAAACTTCCGGGGGTCTCCAACAATAGTTGACCTAGTTACAGCTGACTGAGAACTGAACCTCCGTTACCTTTTCGTATATGAACTTGTCTTGACCACAGTTTAACTTCTTTTAGCAAGTTTGGTTTCAGATCTGGCTTCAAAAGAAGATCTTTGGGTTTAGTTCCTGTTTGGAAATATTGATTAACCTTTCCTTAACAATATAATGTTTCACAACTACTGTTTCATGGTAATATCCATTATACTGAAATGAACAATACATGGTGACAAAACCACTACTGTTTATCTTTGTGTTGCTCAGTGTAGTTATTACCTTAGCTTGTGTTGCCTGTGTATCATGTACCAGAGAAAAGTGAGAACAGTCATGTCCCTCCGATTTGCTCTTAAAATGTAAAAAAGTCTGATTGTCCACCTGAACCTGAGAAAGTACAGGAAAATACCATTTGCTTCTCCAACAACTCCAAGTCAGGAAACTCATGGAGGTAACCCAGACCCACTGGTCTTCCGTTGCAGGGTGCTATTCCTGTTGAGGATACTTGTATTTTGGTGTCTGACATTGTTTAAAACTTAATCACTCTTCCTCTTTAAGGCAGCTTTCCTAGTGCAAAAATAGCCAGTCATTCCAAGTCTTTAAATCAGTTTGCTTCCTCTGTCCTGTTTCCTGTCTTCCATTGTTCCATCCCTTATCCCCACACCCACCTCCTCCAGTTTTCCCCATTACATGAATCACTTTCATGTAAATGATTCCTACTGTTTTTCACTCAGCCTAACCCTGAGGGAATATTAGCCCTATTAGAAATGTACATAGTTTACAGAGCTGTTTGGGAAGAATGGCTTGAATGTGGTGATAAATACGAGAAAATAGGTATGTTTTTACCACTAACTGCCTACGGTATTTTATTCCATTGCAGGGAATTTTCATGGATGTATGGCAAAACAAATTGCAATCACTGGCTTTTTTTCCACTCTAGTTATGTATTTCAAATCATAAGTGGCATTATTATTGTCATTGTTGTTATTATAGCTATTACTATTATTAGGGAAAACAACTTAATATTTTTCTATGGAATTTGAGTAACAAAGCAAAAGTATTTTATTTCTGTTGTTGAACTCCTCCCCTTTTTATGTTACTGTTTTACTTTTCATAATTATAAATATACAATATACAGCTTTTAAGGTCAAGCAGAAAGGAAGATTTTATTTTTCAAATGTCTGCCAAAAAAAACACATGGAGAGAAGACAGTACTAGCATAATTTAATGTTCTTTTGCTTGGTGAAAAATGTTCTTTGGACACTATGTCATGACATGTACTTTAAGTAAAGCTTTTCTGAGGTGCTTTATCTTACACTGTATGGCTTTGCTTCTCTTACACTAGTATTCAGTTTCCTTATTGTTCGAGGCTACAAATATGTCACAAAAGGCTCATAAGTGTTATTTATTCTTCTGGCTTTCAGGGCTCATTGTGATAAGAATGAGCAGTTGCCACTTTGCAGATGGCAGGAGAACCAGTTCCAGGTTTTGGTGAACCTAAAGGTCATCGATGACTGTGCTGGAACACAGCTAGCCAGTGATTAAGCAGCAGGTTTGACAGGCATAGCTATGGTTAGATCTGTGGGTTTGACACATGTCCTTTTCCAGCAGGGGCTGCTGCAGAGCAGTAGTAATCACAGGTTCCCAAGGGAATTGAAAATGATTTTCAATTCCCTCCTCCCCTCCCCCCCCCCCCCCCCCAGTTGCATTTGACATAAACATATCATGAAGCTGTTGGTTCTGTTGAGTCCGAAAAAGGAGAAAGTCACTGAAGAAAATTAAATCTGGACTGAGACAACATAAATGGTCTTGGATTCTTCCGTAAAATATGCATAAACTGTACTGGAATTACCTCCTTCGAAAGGGAAGGCATGCAAATGTAAGATGTAGAAACATAAACATATATACATATATACATGTATATATGTATTTATACATATAAACATATATACATATATATATGTATATATACATATAAACATATACACACATATATATATGTACATATACATATAAACATATGCAAAACAGCATATCTGAAAGGAAGCAAAATGTTATAAAGAAAGCCAGCTTTAAGCTTAGTATGAAAACTCCCATGGTAACCATAACCTGTGTAGTGTGCAGGGTTTAAAGCCCTAACCACATCATCTGGCCAACACAATGTGAACCTCAGGGATCCAGCGGCAATCAAAAGTATTCTGAAGTTGAAATACTATCAGATAATGGAAGAGTCCATAAAGGCATGAAGATTATAAAGAGAGACATCTTTTCAGGCTAGATTATATGTACAATTCTAGGCACAAAGTCATAGAAACATAGAATCATAGAGTGGTTTGGGTTGGAAAGATCATCTAGTTCTAACCCCCCTACCATGGCCAGGGACACATTTTACTAGACCAGGTTGCTCAAGGTCCCACCCAGCCTGGCCTGGAACACTGCCAGGGACCAGGACATCCGCAGCCTCTCTGGGCAACCTGATCCAATGGCTCACCACCTTCATAGTGAAGAATTTCTTCCTTCTCTCTAATCTAAATCTACTCTCAAGTCCACTCAGTGGGTTAGATATATGCTTTTTCCCAGGTTACTGGAAGTTACAAGGTATATGGTTTCTCCCTGTTAGACTTGATTAAGAACTCTTTCTTCTCAGATAAGGATTTTAGGGTTAGATTACCATATCCGAGTTAGCCTCTGTAAATTGCCTTTGTAAAAGTAAATGCCTCCCGAGAGGAATTCACCTCATCCTAAAGGAGACACTTAGGGTAGGTCAGGTGAATTACATCTGGAGACTTTTTCTCACCTTTAATGGTGAAGAAATCTGGCTAAGATTTCAGTGTTTACATTCTGTATGTTATGACGATATTCATCCCAATCCTTGTGTCTCAGACAGGCTTACGTCACCAGAGCTGCAATGTTGTTGCCTAGTATTTTGTTATAAATAACGCATCTTAAAGGATTTTATGGGATCTCAAAAAAAATATTTCTGCTGTCTGCTTATACTGCAGGTTTCACATATAGCAGCTTGGTTACATTGCCAGTGTTTTGCTTACTGAAAAAAAATAATTATGTGATTATATTGCTCCATATTGCTACTTGTCTTCTGAAAGAAAGTAATGGATTGTGGTGCCAAAGGACCTACCTACTAATATAGAAAATTGTGAGATATCACCACCACACAAATGGTAGTACAAGCACAAACTCAAATTAATATTAAAAAAAATAGCTTGTGAGGTAAAGAAGGCTTGCACTTTTCTGTTGAGACACAATGGTATGCTAGCTTTCTGTAAGAAATAGGATTTTCCTTGAATTGACCATACCAAATTCATTTATCCTTGAATAAATAAAAAAACGGTAAGAAAACTTCATGTTTTCAGAGCTGAATGAGAACTCCGTGCAGGCAAACTTGTAACAGAAACACATATGGTATACACAGAAATTGAAGCACAAGGCATCAGCTTAGATATGATAAATATAAGTAAGTAAATGGAAGTAAAGTGTTGCATTTGTCTTTGTAGAACTACTTTTCTGTGTATTGTTGCTCAGGCTTAGGATATCCAGACTTACCTGTCACCTAATTTCACTAACTTCAGTTCTTTCAACAACTTGTTCAAAAAAATGTTGCTACTAATCTGTAATGAATATAATACATCTTTTCCAGTTCAAGCTGGGCCAAATGCAGGTTTCATACTGCTAATGATATTTCCAGTTATATTTCTTACATTGTTCTCACCTATTATTATTTGATGAATCACATTTTTATTGAAATAAAAATAGGTTCTTTCTTTAATTACTGCATAAGTTGGTTTTTTTTCGTGTTTCAGGTTGCAAAAATTCCACATGTACTACACGATTGTGCTTGGAAAACTAAAGGGCTTGGTTCTGATATTTAATTGACTTTTATCCTCCTAGAAACTGTCAGCCTTATCCCTTTTTCTAGTCATGGGGCTGCTGGCTACAGTTTGTAAGGGAAGATCCGACTATCTGGAGTACCTGCCTGTCTAATCAAGAAAAGCATCAGGGTTTTTTTAACCAAATGTTACTTCAATCTAAAGTGACTTCAGTGTATTAATTAATTGCAAATAAAAGCTTGTGTGGAAGTATGTGATTGTACATTACTTTTAGGTTTACTTTTGAAATGCAGATACTGTGGGTAGATGAAATTTATGTGCTGAAAAAGAGAATTTCCTGAATAGTATGTGGTTCAGTGCCTGTGGATTTCGCTTGAACTGTGGAACAGTCAGCTGCAGACCTCTGATTTAGGTCTATTGCCAGACTTAGTTTCTCAGTTTCTCCTGTGAAGATTGTTTGAGTGAATAACAAAGTGTTCAGGGAACCAGACTGGTGTAGATTTCACTCTTTGACTTTAGGCACTTGATCAAAATGTCTACACTATCAATTTCTTATTTAATGGTCCTTTTTTTTCATAATGTTTCCATTGTGACATAAAGATCTCCAACAGAATATTCAGTTCCTTTAAAGCCCAAATTTCTTTCTGGAGATTGTCTGCTCATTATTGAGTAGATAGGTAGGATGGATTTGTGTTTACATATATAAAAGTTGAACATATTCGTGAAGTGTACAACGGGATAGCAGAAGACTGCCTATTCTGTGATATTTTTTTAAGACCCAATTTTTTTCTAAAGCACAGAAAAAGTAAATAGTTGAACATCAGCATTTTTCATAAAAACTTATTTTTTAGACTTCTCAACTATTTATGTTGAATTGTGTACTGTTATTTAGTTTCCTAGCCATCTATACAAGATTGGAAGCAATGAAAAGCACGATTTCTGATACCTTTTTTATTCTAGTATATGAAAAAAGCTTTTTAAAGAGAGGTCATCGTTTATTTGCCAGAATAATACACCAGAAAAGTAGCCAGATTTCAGAGAGTGCAGCAGTGAATGTGCTGAGCTTTAGGAAAAAAAATAAATCTGTACATAATGCAGCTCTGGACAAAAAAATTATAATGAGAGTCACACACTCACATAAAAATATAGCTTGTAATATATTACAGTAGAGACTTCACAAGTCTGAATGAAGCCTGCACTAGTTAGATCAATGTTTGTTTTGATGTTAGTTTTGCCAGTGAATTCAGCAGGATGTGGATTGTACCCATCCTGCTGTGTTATACTTGAATCAAAAGAATTCATCTTTAATGCTTGATGCCACAGAACTTTTCAGTCAATGGGATATAGACATCTTCCAGCACAGCACTTACAAATCTTTAGTAAAGGTGGTGGGTAAACATACCTTTTTCATACATTAGATACACAATTTTAACTCATCCGGACGTCGTTCCTGAAAAAAATGAGGATGCAAAGTTATGTTAAAAAAGATCAAAATGTCCCTGAGAATTAAACTCAAGATCCTTAGAGTGGCAGACTATAAAGTGAAAGAGATGCTGTCACTCTGCTTTTATCTCTTTGATCCCATGTTCAAGACTAGCATAGGCCTGCAGCAGTGCTTAAACTGTTAACACTGTTACAAGAGCAGCTATTGACTTTGGCATTATTGAGAACCTAATACCATTTATTGAAGTCAGGTTTTACTGATTTTTAACACTGACAAGATTTCTGTAAGGGTAGATATAGCGAAGGTTTCATTTGTAATTCTCAGGACCTTTTCCTAATTCTCAAAAAAACGACCAAAAAAAATCCAACAAAAAATGAAACTTAAAAGAGTGTATGTGGCAGTTTGTAACAGACATGACAGAGAACTGGAAAAAGCACAGACGAATAATGCTAATTCATCTTCTGATGCATGGAGATATTCTTAATATCACCCTGCCTACAAATGTGTATTTTAAAAGATAATATTCTATTTTACAGATTCCTGGATTTTATTTTTTGCAAAACTCATTAAAAAGAAAAGGGATTGATAGTAATATATATATATTATATATATATTAATATATATAATATATAAATATATATTTATATATATAAATATATATTTAGTAAAATATATAGATTGTTCATTTCAAAGAGCTACTTTGGTCTCTGTTCTGTGATTATGAATTATGTCTATGATGGTTTCTAGGTCAGCTTCAAGTCAGTAGTAATACTCAAGTGTTTATATGAATGCATATCTTAAATTCAGCAGAAACAAGCTTCCAGATTTTGAGTTGCAGGTTTTACTCCTTAACTGAAATTAACTTGAGTTTAACACATCATGGTGAAGTGGTGTTGCCAAGGAAAAATGAGGCATCAGAGTAACACATGCTGGAGCCAAGTTTTGCCTCATACAGGGCTGGATTCCCAAGCCATGTGGGGAAACCCAGACAAATTTTGGAGTTCTTTTCCTAACCTTGCCCTAGTTTGAAATGAAATTACAACTTAGTGTTTGTGAGCTGAAAGTAGAGAAGAAGCATGAGGTACTTTCCTGCCACATTTTTCTGTGAATTGTCTGTGATTAGCTTCCAATGTTATGCATCCTAAGTATCCCTGCTTAAGAAGCAGCAAAGCAGAAGTCGCTCCCTTTCAGAGGTACAGCTTTCCAAATTGTGGTTAAACCTCTGCTTATAGTGCATTGGAGAGGGAAGCCAGTGACTTGGTTTTTGACACATAAGAAGTACCACATACAACCTGAATGGCTTAATGTCTGGTAGCTATGAGAGGTTCTGTGAGACATGAACAATCCTTTAAAAGATATGGTTTTGACTAATTTTCTGCTCAGTATGGGATTTATAATTTATTTTCTGTGTTTCATATCCTTAGAATATAAAAATGCAGGTAAAAGTTGGAATAGCACGAGCTTGACTGAAACAATGAAAACTTCTGAAATTTTGTCATGTGTCTCAAGTATTTCCTCTTTTTCATCAAATTTAGCATGGGAAAACATATATTCTGAGGATAGTGCACTTTTTAATATCTATTTCTCCATGTAACAGCAAAAGCAAAAGTAGCATAAGCTGCAGTCTGCACAGATACACACACACAGAGGTGCATATATATTCCACTCTGTAGTATGTACATGTGTACTGTAGAAAGCACAACTGAAAATCACCAGTCACTTAAAATGTCATAGTCTGGAGTATGCCCGAGTTGTGCTGTCATTATGGGAAATGAATTCAAATAATAGGTGCCATTACTGTAGCACAAAACTGTTAGTTAAAGTTCACAGTGCTTGACTAGGTCATTTAAACTTTTATTAGGGAAAAAATGAATTTTTGAGTGTTTTTTCCTCCTTAATTTAAGTAGGGGCTCAAAGTTTAACCAAAAGCATCTAGAAATAAGTTCTACTGCCATCTTCCTGGTTCATCTTCCAAAGAACAGAAGGCAAAACTCCCTGTGCATGAGGCTAACTAGTATTACGGGGGTGTCAAATTTGACTTGAGGTGGATTGACGTGTCATTATTCCTTTCATTCTTGCTTCTTTTTTAATGATCTGCACCTGAGCTCTCGTGTGTATTTTGTGACACTTATTAGCGATCTACAGGTCTGAGAAAACTGTTGTTTATCCATCTTTCACCTGTGAAAGTGTTAACAAGACGAGACATGCAGCAGTGTCTGGTGCCAGCTGAAGGTCATGGATAGAGTGAAGAAGTGTCTGACAGTCTCTCGTGGTGGGCATTGCACCGTGTTTCACTGAAAGCAGCAGGCTGAGTGATCTCACACCATTAATATCAATGGGACCTTGAGTGTATGCTACCTGCATTCCTTCCTCGGTTCCAGGAGTGGAAGTGTGGAGCTATTAGCACACCTCGTTCACATCCTAGGTAAGAATGCTGAAATAGTTCCACATGGCAGATGAACAAAAGAAGTCATTAGGCTTATTCTTGTCCACATGCACTCAAGTGCCTGATGGCAACTGCCCCTGCTGTTTTAAATCAGGACTGAGAGACTCAAGGCTACTGATTTACTGAATTTCAATCAACCCAGTTTCATCTTTACTTCCTCTTATTTTTCTTTTGTGAGGAGATGCTTCAGAGCAACTAAGTCTCATTGACTACAAGAGTTACTTTGATTTCCAACCCTGCAGTATCTTCACAATAGGTTAGTATTAATGGCATTGGTATTTCTGAAAATTGGCATAATTTTTCAGTTAGAAGTTTTTTTAGGATGAAATAGATGCCTCACATGCAATGTAGTTCTAAATAAACTCTCCTCCCCATCTTTGTGTCTGAGCGAATGGCTGTGAGTAAAAATATGCACCACTTTGTGAATATTCATGTGTGTGTGTGAATTACCTATGGAGACAGATGTAAACCAAAATAACATGCAAATATCGTATAACTATATCTTTATGTGTATATATATATAAGTGAACAGAAATTGGTCTGTTCTTGAAATACACCTAGAACAGTTTTGCAGGGGTACATACAAGTGATATTTCCTTTCCCTTTCTGTCTCTTCCTCTTCCCTTTCCCCTTCACTAAACCCTTACTCTTATCCTCCCTGCATCCTCCCCTCTCTTCCCCATTCCACCTCCCCTGCCCTTCCTCCCTCCTTCCCTCTCCTCCTCTCCACTCCCCCTGTAACTCTCAGTCTCCGTTCCCTCTTCCCATGTCCCTTTACCCTCCCCTTCTCCTTTTCTTTGCTCATTCTATCCCTCCTTTTTTTTTTTTCTCTGTGTAGTGGCTTGCTTTCTTTTTTCTGATAGCAACAAAAAATGATTTTGCAAATCATTCAGACACTTCAGCCCATGCTGGGCTGTCACAGCCACTAACAACTAAAGAAACCTTTCCATTTCTTGTACAGCACAAGAAATGATGCCGTTCAGCAGACAGACAGTGGAAGCAAGGCGTTCAGTGCTTTCAATTTTTATTTAAGGCAATGGGGAGCATATTGCTGCAGGTACTAAGAACAGGCTTACTTTCTGAAGGAGCCAAATTTGTCTCTGGATAGAAAGCTATCAGTCCCAATAGTCAGTAGAAACAGCTCTCCTGATCTCCCTCTACCTTTTATTCTGAATTTTAAGTATGTTTTGTGACTGATTTAACAACTTCACTCTTAAACTTATTAGTGTAAGACCCTCACCCAGGACCCACTGAAAATGGCAGGAAGACATTAATGAATTTAAGTAGACTTTAGTTCTGATGCTAACAAATGTCCCACTGGCTTAGCCTTTCATAAGTCAGACAAATGAAAAATAATGCTAAGCATTTATATCAAAAATAAATACCAGCTGTTTTCTGAGGTCTTTTTCTCAGCAGTTCCCATTGATGCAGGCTATAGCAGGCTTTGGAATATGACATTATTTTATTGGCTTGTTCCTTTTGAAACAAACTCCAAATCATTGTTTTGATTTGTTTTGTTTTGTGGGCTCATGGGTGTTTAAAAAGAACTCCCAACGTCTTGCAAGTTACAATTGTACTTGTAAGTACAGTAGTGGGCAATAAATAACGAAGATTAAGCATTCTGTAGCCAGGTTATAGTGGAACAACAACAACAAAAAAGAGCCTGCTGCATTTTTCTAAACAAACAAAAAAGCATAATTGGAAAAAATCATTTTTATGTTCTTTTACATTAGATGGGGCCACTGAGTGAAACATTCACTGATGAATTACTCTTCTAATCTGTGGAGGAAAAACAACTACTGGTGAATTAAAGAGTCCTGGAACAGAGCCATGAGAACTAAATGGCTAAAAATGAAAACAGGCAAACATTTGAAGAGTATTCTACAGAACACAGATCTTTCAACACCTCCCCCTTTTCCATGGCTAATTCATTGTCATGGAAACTGAATTTATCAAAATGTTCTTGTTCACTCCTAGTGACCCAGTGAGTCGACTTACAGAGCTGGTGAAAGGTAACTCAGGCTGAAGCAATTTTTACAAATGATATGCAGCAGTTCATAAACTGGTAAATTTTGAATGGTACCATTGTGCTTCCTGAATAGTTTCCCTTAGTCTCAATAGACTCTTTTTGTCTGCAAGCTAGAGGTGTCTGAAACCCTTACTAATAAGTTAGCATGGGAGGCATGTATGAGTTTAGCTCCTTTCTTCCCCTCTGCTCCCCTTTAATTTGTTTTTCTTTTTACCCTGTGAATTTATGCTAAAATCCTGTTATTTATGTCTTTTATTTACTTCATGCATTCTCCACAGCATTTTCCTTTCCTGATCTGTAGCCTAAGGATGCAAAAATCCTTCATCACCTCAACACAAACATCTCTTCTTATCTGTTGCTGAAGGTAGGTGTTGACTATCAGGTGTAATACACAATGACTACTGTATGCAGCAGGCTTTGCCAAATCCAAAATAACCCTGGAACTCTAAGTGCTTTCATCCTGTCTCAGAAGGTGGGGTTGCTTGTATTTCTTCATTGTACAGGAAAATTGTCATATAATTATTTTGAAGGTTTTTCAGCTTCCATGTCACTGCCAAATTCCATCAAGGTTGATTTTTACTTTATTTTATGTTAGCAATTAGTGACTTGTTGTCATGGAAACCATACTTCACATGATTCTTGAACTTAAATGGCTGAATGTGATCATACAGCAGCCTTTCCTTCTCTAGCCTTAGTAGTTAATGTCTTGCTTTTTGTGTGTGTGTTTCAACTTGATTACAGAATCATGTAAAGTATCTATAAACACACAAAATAATAGCAGAAGGCTACATCAATTAAAATGGAGTATTCAATAATTCATTCTTTAATTAAAGCTCATCCTTTTCCTATTGCTGTAACCTTTCAAGTGTTAAAGCAGACATAAGAGCTAATAATTAGTATGAAATATATTTTTTAATTAGCAGTTTGTGAAACAAGAATGAAGGAAAACAAAAAATGAGGTTTTTAAATACTTTTGCTTTTATGCTTAATGCAAAGAATGGAAACAAAAACACTTTAGAGAAAATATTTTCTAGGGTATAAGTCTGTATCTGAGGTCATAGATGGTATATTTTTTTGTACACAGAAAGGGATGTATTCAGTTCAGCTTTTTGTTGGCAACAGATGAAATTAATCGGGACATAAGAGTAAAAGGATATGTCCCAGAACACTGTAAATAACAGATACATTTGAATATCTTAAAAATTTGTTTCAGAGGCTACATTTCTCAACAGCAATCACACCGAAAGTTTAGTACATTGCATTTGTTTTCATGTGAGTAATGTCTTCACCATTTAGAAATATTCCAGAAATACTTCTGCATCATAAAGATCTGTTTCCATTGAAGATGTTTTAGATAATATTGTTATGATAGTAGTGGCAGAGTAAGCTGAAACAGACCAATACATGGAGTCCTTTATTCCCGAGTAAGATACTTCTTTGGGTTTGGTTAATCCATTTCCAAACTATCTGGAGATTTTTATTCATATGTATGTGTGTGTATGTATAGGAACATGTGTGTGTATATATATACACACACACTTTATTTAGAAAAACAGTTCTACATGCAAGAGTTATACAGATAAGAATACAATATTTTAAATTCACAGCTTCTGCCATTTTAATTTCATTGTCTAGATAAATGGTTCATGTGGTTGTATGTTCATGTCTCTTCTGATTCTTGGAAAATGCTGAATGGCCTGTAATCAATAAGAGTTCAAGGTACTTGAATCTCAGGAAATTATAAGAATCAGCCCTGGGCATGTGAAATTATAAGTTTCACTCTAATGAATGTGAACTGATAGATACAAAGATTTTTGGAGACTTTCCTGGTGCTTGAAGCATAAGAAGACAGCCTTGAAAGGACACTGCACTTTTTACTAAACTTTCCAAAAGTCTGTTTGGATTATTAGAATTAAAGTAAAATATTGGTTAATGTAGCTATCAGAGACAAATATGGTTCAAAGGCACAATAAGAAGAATTCTTCCCTGAGGTAACACAGCTGAATTCAGTGTTATTTTCCCCTCTATCTCCTCCCACATATTGGAGACTCATTAAGTGGACTCATTAGCTTTACACAGTAAAGATAGCTGTTTGCTTTCAGTGATGCAAAAGCAAATACAGTATGACTTCAGCATGCATTTCTGTGTTCAGAGGCTGCCTACAAAGAAGCAATTTTGAAGCATTTCAAAGTGAAAAGTATTCACTTATTCAGCATGCTGTATTAACATCAAGCATTTGATTGAATACATCTTAAAAAAAAGGGGAAGGGGGGAAAAAAACAGAGGTAAAATTGTCAATTTCTTATACTTGTGGTAGTAAATATATCTGCCAGAAGGTCACATAGTTTTGAAATGTAATGTATTTCCTGGATCTTTTTATTAACTATTAAGGGAAAAGGTACATACTTCACTTTTTGTTGTATGTTTCTGTGCTCACTCAGATCCTAGGAAATCAAAGCAATTATTCTGAAAACCATGCTGAAAGCAGTGTGAGGCCAGAATTTGCCTCGTATTAAGATACACTGAATTCCACATTATCAGACTAAGAATGGAATTTCCTGGTAAATTATGAATTTGGGCTTTACTCTCTTTTTGAACTGTTCCCCCTTGTTAATGTGACAGGTTACTCTTGGTTCTTATTTCTTTAGAATTGCTTCAAATTTATTTTTACAATGCTAACTTCTAAAATTTCTTAGGAGTACAGCCTATACTTAAAACTTCTAAAATCACAAATCTAGTATCAATAATTGCATTAGCTCTATGGTAGCTATAACACATATAGAATCTTTCATGAACACTTCCACTACATGTTGGTATACTTTTCATTGGTTTGAAGAGTTGTGTTAAACTAACACTTTTTACTAATTGTACTCTGTATTTCTTTTCACAAATATGTGGAATTTTACCTTTTGTCTCATTAAAAATGCAGAGAATGAAAAGGAGCAACTTACTAATTCAAGTTTATAATGGAGTGAAAAATTTGACCTTGCACACGTATTCCCTGGAAGTATTGCTCTTATTACAATGATTTTAAAGAAAATATGAAAATAAAACTGCAGAATAATATTCTTCTATATGCACAGTTAAGCAAACAAAGACTCCTTAGAATCAGATGTAAGTGAATTTCAAAATAAGAAGCTATAAACCAGCTGATTTTTTTCATTGTGTGGGATTTCTTTGGGTTATTATTTCAGTCTTGTAATCTGTTTAACGTTTTTGTACTTGGAAAGACAATAGAATATGGCAGGTTCTTTGACAGTTTGCTAACATAAATTAACCTCATTTATGGGAAAACTGACTGTGTGTGAACATTTACTTTCGCAGTGCTTTGTAAGACAGTCTCTAAATTGCTGGCTTTCTGGGATATCTGCTGAGTAGTAACACTTACGATATAGCATGTATCTTATGATAGGCTTGCATATAGATGACCTTATCATATTTGTAGGAGAAAAGAAATAAAAAAGACATGCCCGATACCTTTTTTCAAGTTAATCAAAATTCTCAGCATTGCACCCATAAAAGACTACTGTTTTGCATAGGATTTTGTTGGGGTAGCAGAGAGAGGTATTTGGCCATGGTTCGTTCTTTAATTCATAAAGAAACCATGCAAACCAAGATTAATAGCAAGTATTTCATGACAGCAATTTATCACATAGAAATAATATTAGCCTAAGCGAAATGCTTAGGATTATATTTGTTTATTTCTGTTTAGTCTGACAAATGATTGTTTTCTAGGAACAAGGACAACACAGGAAAATGGCATCAGCATAATACCCTCACAAAATGATGGCAACCAAAATAACTATTAGACTTTTCTTATTTTGCTAAATTTAACATTGATTGTGGCTAATTTAAGTAGATCTTAAACTAAAAGAATTCTAAGCCACTTTATTTGTAAAGTCCACTGGTGTTTATTTTTATTTCATAGATATTCCTCATCATTGTCACCTAACTTATATACTACCTCTTAGCTTTACAAATAAATTCACAAGTGAAAGAGTCTGAGGATCCTGTCTATCCACCTTCTAAAAACATGTGTATTTCACCTTTCAGTGATCTACTGTTAGATTTGTCACATAACTAAGCAACAGAAGAAAATGCAGACTTACACAACCCCCCACGTTGCCTCATAAATAGTTATTTTGTTGTGTAGAACTTCTGGTGTTAAGGAAGGACCAAAAAAGTTTCGGGGGGTGGGAGTGGGGGGGGGGGGTGGAGGGGGGACGGGGAGGGGGACACACATGGGACAACAATAGAGGGAGAGACGAATGGCATTTTCTAGTCTGAGTTCTGCAATTAAAAAAAGCTCTGTCTTTAAAAAGAGATATTTGTGTTGTGAACCTAATAAATAAATAAATAAAAGGCTGACGACTTCTTTAGTACTCTAAGCCTGGACTGAAAATTTTCACTTTAGGCTACCTTTTCTGAGAGTCTTTGCTATCAATTGTATTTGTTCTGGATGACCTACATTTATGGTGGTAAAACCTTTAATGTATAATCATATCATCATATTTTCTGTACATGCCACATATGTTAGGAATAAACTATTTTAGGTGCGTTTCAAAGCCTTAAAGTATGTTTATGGATTATCTCTTGTACTGTTAATATAAAGTTAGATCCCTTGGTTACTGTAGGTCCAATTGTGTGCATGTTTCAGAGGGAGCCTTTGAAACCTCTAAATATAGCTTAAAAGAGTTTCTCTATATCTAAAATGTCATGACATTAACACCCAGTATCTTGGGATACTCCAAAGTTAGAAACTGGGAAACTGATCCTTTCCAGTAGCATAAAGCTCCCATTTCTAGCCTCTCAAGTCTTCAAAGAAATGGACTTACTTTCTGACATTTTAGACGTAAAAAAGGTTTTGTGAGTCTTGCTCATCCTGTATATTAGGAAGTTATATTTTCTGAGGAAAATTTACTGATTTGAAAAGAGAAAGAAGCAATGCCTCCTTGTTGTATTTGATTTAAAATAATAATGAAAAGATCTCTACTGGTTCTTTACATGTATTCTGTAGTTCTGATTTTTATAGGAGGGGATCTAGGTCATAAAAGCTGTGCTAATTAATCACAAATATATAAAAAAATCTTATATTCAGGTTCATATTTATAAAAAGCGGATGTACTTACCTAGTTCTGTATGAAACTAGAGTTTGAATTTGCAGATATATATGCTTTTTATGAGCAGATAAAGGAGATTTTATTTGCTGCCATTAAGAAGGAAGTTCAATTAAAAGGAAAAATAGTAGTATGTGCTTAGATTTTCTTTGACCCAGTGCTCATCAGTGGTGATTGTGTACTCTGGGCTTTTTTGGTGGTGAGACTGAATCTGTAATTAATCGCAGATATGAATATGAAAAGAAATTTACTATCTCAGTTCTCTTCAGTAAAGCATTTTGTTGAGCTGGATGACAAATCAGTGCCTGAAGTTGTATGTCACGGTCAGACTACTTTTCCATTTAGGGCCTATTGTACAGTGACTGAAAAATGGTAGAGCGGTTCAGCTCCATTTGCTGAATAACCTGGAGGTCCTTAGGGGAAAAGGGGAAAAATCTCCTCTGTCTCAGAGACTGTTGGATCTAACCTGAATTCTGGGCATACAAGTAGCATATTTCTCCTGCAAAACCTTGTGTTAAGCCTGGCTTTGACTAGTGTGATGGGAATATCAGACATCTCCCCAGAGTAACATTTTGCATTACAGCAGAGATTATATGCAGTTATCTGTGTGTTTGCCCAGGAAATTATATATATGTTTCTGAGATGAATCAGTAGTGCTCCTTTATATTGTACATGCCAGTTAACAAAAGATAACTTGTTTTCTTTACATCAAATCCAAGAATTTCAGAGTTGCCAAATGTCCCAACTTTCTTTCTGCACAGATACCTTGAAAGGCCTTGGGTTTAAAATGTGAATTTTCACAGCATTACAAAAATCATGTCTTGGATGGAGTGGAAAGAACTGAGAGAATCAGATTCTATAGTTTATGTTTAAACATGCCGTCCAAAATCACTTTAGAAATTTATCTACTAAACTATATTCTGGTTTATACCAACTTTAGTATTTCCCACATACTGTCTCCAATAAATACATATTATCTGTAAGTATACACATACATTAACAAATTATACATTAAAGTTATAGCTCTAGATACACATTTTGAGTCCTTTAATGTACAACAGTTTAAAGAAATTCTTTATTATAGCTATAATTGATTACATAGGAAAACAGTAATCATCTCACGGCCTAAATGTTTTGCTTGCATCATATCTGCCTTGCTAATATTCTATACAAATGATAAGCACTGACAGTGATGTCTCAAGAAATGCCAACAGTCTCATTACAGAAAACCTGGATTATTTAGAGACTGAAAACTCAAACCCATTTGAATTTATGTAACTAGCAAGTGCTTGCTGGATAGTGAAGGCATGCCTGGTTCAATATAACTCAGATATGAGCTGAACTGTTTTATTTTCCTTTTATATTTTCTTTTCCTTTCTCTATTTTCTTATTTCATATTGTCTACTTTCTAAATGTGAGGTTCTAAACCAGTTATTCTTAGTCAGCTAGCTATCAGAGAAGACTCTTAGAGAGATAAGAATGGATAAAATTGGATAGATTTTTTTTTTCTCTCTGGCTTTTCCTTCTCTCTGACAGAAGTTGACCATGATTTGAAGTGAATTTTATCCCTAAAGTAGCTTTATAGAGCAATCCAAAGTAACCTTCGTATATTCAGTTCATTGTTAACAATTATAAAGTCTACTTTCACATTATCTATCATGGCTTATCACAAAGAATCCCTGTTATTCTCTCTAGCCAATTCAATAGCCCTGACAGTGCTGTAGTGGTGGTGATGTGCGTTCGCATGTAATTCGGGCATGGAAGCATCCTTCGCTGATATTTTCTGTTCCTGGGAGGCCTTGCATAGGGAGATGATTGATCAAATGGTCTCCTACAGGGGTGCCATTGCTGCAGGCTGGTCATTTAGGGTGGCCAACCAAAACCAAAACTGAGGCATATAAAATAAAAAGGAACACAGAATTAGCTAGAGGCAAAAAAAAAAAAAATAATTGTCAGTCCATTCTTTTGTTACAGCTGTGCTTCAAGCATCAGCGCTTGTAAGAAGCTAAAAAGTGGCCCTAGGATGAAGCTCTGTAATTGGAGGCAAGCAAGGCACAGATGCTAGCTTTTATTAAATATCAACAGAATTTAACAGTGCCAACAGGCCAGCACTGAAGGAGAAGGAAGGATGAGAAGAAAATTCCTTCCCTGGGCTAATTTCATGCTTACTGTCCTTCAGACCTACTCATCAAATCTGTCATTATATTCTGTGTCTCTGAGAGAGTCAGGCTATCTATAAATAACTGGATAGCTGTATACATTTGAGCCATGTATAAACAATATATTGCTCATGAGATGCTGTAGGCTATCCTGCTTGGTTCCCAGCTGCTGCTACTGAAGGGCACAAGTGTCTTGTAAGTACTGTGTGGTATCTGTCAGCCCTACGTACACATCTTTACTTCCTTGGAGTATCTCAAAAGTCATTAGACAATAATGTTCAGGCAACTGAACCCTTCCCAAAATGCTAAATGGACTCCTTAAGTGGATGAAGGCATATATCAGAACTGTTGATAATTCTGTGCAGCAAAATGTTTCTTTCTCCTGTTCTCTTGCACTGAAATTTTGAAGGCTTATAGAAAGAGGCAAAAACATTGAGCCCGACTTCTCTGCTCACTGGCACCTTGTAGGGCATTTTTTGTGAAAAGGAAGTGGTCAATTTAATTTGGAGATGGACATTCTTGGGTCCTGGTACTTTGTTATGACATGGCTTCATCCAGCTGCAGAATGGACTTGTTGAGGCTATTATCCATCAGGCAGATTTGCTGCAGCTCTTGGACTTCTCTATATTTTACTCAGTGAGAACAAAAGAGATTTAAGAATATCTCTCCTCTGAGATCTCAGGTGCCCTGCCCCTTCACTGCATGCACTGAAAATGGAACAAACCAGAGTAATTTAGAAGTATCAGCCTTGTTTGTTTAGGTTATCTCTCTCTCCAGATTATTTGAATAGCGCTGTGTTGTGCAGATCTTTATCTAAGATCATACAGGAAAGAATTTTGTATAAAGCTAAATTACTTTGTCTGATGCAGCAAATTCTAATACTGAATTGAAAAGCACTCATGACAATTTAGCTAGTTTCTACTTGTTTGTCACAGCACTCACAGAGTTCTCTGTTTCTTCAGACTGACCATGTGCAAGCTGCCTTTATACTGAAGGATGCCACCCCGAAATGGCTACTCAAGAGTCATTACTCAAAGGTAATTGTAAAGCTGAAAGGTGTTCAGTGCTGACAGCACCCTCCCTCCCTCCTTCACTCCCCTCTAATCTCCCAAACTGCTACAGGAAATCCTAGCTATATAGACAGTCCCTGGAGAGTTGCTTTGCTTTGCAACGTTCCTGCCAAAAGACAGCACTGTTTTTGCCTGAAGTTCTCTTTTATGACATCTACAGATCAGCATAAAGTACCCTGCAAAATTAATTGAATTCTCCAATAATTGTTTTAAAGCCAAATGCCATATAGAGCCTTCAGATATATATGCATTTTTAAATGTCTTTGTAGCCTGATTTGGGCCATTTACCTCATGAAATCTTAACTTAAGGCTGAGTGCATTAATGAAACTGTGAGTCAATGTATATTTTTCTTTTCTGCCTTTTTTTTTTTATTAATGTGGATGCTTTTGTTTTCTGCTGCAGTGAACATGTTTCTCAGGTTTACTTGATCTGTCCACCTGTTGGTGACAATGTGAGCAAGGATGGGAGAATAACAATAGGTAGATACTAAGAGAAGGAGAATTGTGTCAAAGAAGATTAGGAAGAAGTATACAGATACAGCAAATTCAGTCTGATAGTTGTAGGAGATTTAGTAGGGCAAGGAAATCAAAGTTTAATTTTCCAAAGCTGTCTAAGTTGGGGACAATACTCATCTGCAGTGTACTGCACTGGTTCCTTCTACACAGGTTCCCCAATTCCCCCACACCGATGGGGCTCTGCTGTCATGAGTGTTGTGTTAAAATTAAGGAATGAGCTCACTGCACTACCACTTAATATAAAAAATGGACACCTGCATCCCTTTATACAAACTGAGGGGTGAGACTGGTCAAAGCCAGCTTGGATCAATGCAGATACAGTGGGGTGGACATTGTGGCATTCAGAGGGTTGTAAGGAGTTGAGCACCCGCTGCCACATAAAATCAACAGATGTGTTCTTGCAGAAAGAAATTCTAAAGTTCATGTGAGATGTTAAACAGATGATTGGGTGGGTGGGAATTTACAAAAAAAAAAAAAACTTAAAGAAAAAAAGGGCAATTTGTGGACAGAAGGAATTTTAGTGCAGAGCAGTCTATGTTATGGTTATGTAGCATCCACCAAGGGTGAGAGTTTGAATGTGAAGTACCAGAAGTTATTGGCTACATTTACATTAATAAGTAACTCAGTCAAATGGGAAAGATCAGCACATCAAAGCAGGTCATGCTGGCATTTACATCTGCTGTACGTGACGTCTGGAGTTTTAGTTTTTGCACTGGATTTAGCATGCTTTCCTAGACTGAACATCCCTGCTATCTGTATGACTCAAAGCAGCCCAAAGGACCAGTCACTGCTTGGCACCCTTACGTCTTGTCATGACATAGGGGCACGTTTGGTGCATACATGAAGACATACATTGCAGAGGAATGAAGGCAGTGGGTTGCTTAGCATTGATAACATGCAGCTGTGGCCTTGCCTCAGAGGCAGTGGGTTGATTGACATGGACGATGTGCAGCTGTGGCTCGTTCCTACAAAGTGGATAAATAGTACTGAGAAGTGTGAGGGGGGGTTTGGGTGGAGGAGCAGCAGTGGGGTCTGACTTCTGGAGGAAGGAGAAACAGCATGGACAGTAGAATCTGGGTGATGGTAAAAGCCTTGTTGTAGCCTACTATTTTGTGCTGCATCAATACTTTGTGTTTAGATTCCTGTTAAAGAAATTAATTTTGCAATGACTGAAACTACTCTCAGCTGAATCGCATGGTTTGCTCTAGAACAGAGCCTGAGATATAATCATTGTTTAATGTTTAATAGATGCTTTAAAATTTATAAACCTGTTTTTGAAAGCAATAGAGCAGATTCTGCATTTATCATGAGGTGTACTAAATCGTAACTCCAACTTCAGTGCATTTATTCCTAATTGTACTTGAACAAATAAAAAGATAGTCAATCTCCTTTTGAAGAAACTGATTACCAGGGCTAAGAATTACACCATATATTCAGTATTCTGTCATGTGCCTATTGTACCTGAAACAAAGCAGGTGTTACATAAACACAAACATTTATATAAAAAGTATTATAGAATTTTAAACTTTAATTTGGGTTGTTTGAACATTTTTTAAAAATTTCCCTATTTCCATCTGTTTGTATGTATACATAGAGGATTTCAACATGCTCTTTTTTTATTAGTAATTAATTTATTCATTTGAAATAAGGATTGTGTTATAATGCTAGTACTGTTAAGTCAGATATTGCTGAAAGTGCTCATATAGACTGATTCTTTTTATTTATTAATTTAGCAATTTTATTTTTCAATGCAGTATGTTTCTCACATATTTTGCATTCTAGATCTTCTTTTATTATGCCATTTCCCCCTTCTTTTTAAAGCACCACTAATTCACCTCAGTGCAGCAATAATGAGTAACAGAAAGGAGTTTGGAAGGAAAGAGGAAAAAAGAGAGCTATTGAAGTAAATGAAGCATTACCCATGACTGCTGCACACAACAGTGTCTGTTCCTGTACTCACGTCATATCCCCTCTTTTGAGCATTAGAAAGATAACTAATTTCCCAGAGCATCCCATGCTCAAGGGCAATAGTTACCTTCACCACAGAGACAATTAGCACTGGCTGTTATAATTTTGGAAATATGTAGCAATTACTTGCAGCAGAAGCTGGGATCTCAGAATCACTTAATGAAGACTGGAAAGAGCAGAGCTCAGAGATGGTGGCCCAGAGCTGCTAAATTCACTGCTCTACACTGTTAGTTTACAGAATGCCAATGCAGATAATCTTCGCTTTTCTTTTTGTCTTTCCTCCTCCTTTCCACCTGTCTTTATGATCTGATCATCTTAGCATCTCATTTGTATTACCCTTTCTGTTCTGTGCATTGCATTAGCTTATGATTGCATTTGGCTAATTTTTTAACTCATAACTTAAAAAATGAAAATGTTTCAATGAACTATATTATACTGTTGCCTTGCATAAGCATGCACTCGTCTTTGTTTTTCTTGGAAGTTCCTATTATACTTGCTTTTGGTTTTATTTACCCCTCTATAACTCACAATTAAAATTTATTTCACTTTGAGGGTCTTAAGGATGTGTGAAAGCTCTGTGTACATGTAAACTCCTGGAGCTAACTATGTATTTACACTGTTGGAGGGAGCATAATATATAGAACTTGTTTGTGATTATGCCATTTGTAATAAACAAAATAAAAAAGATAAGGTTAAAGCTCACTTCTAAATACATGAACTCTCTAATGCCAATTATTTTCAAATTGATTCACAGCAAATCTTAAGACTGAGGCTGATGCCTGTCTCTCTGGGTAAGTTTCATTTTTACATAGTATTATGAAGATAGCTTTAACTGAAAAAGTGCTCGAAGGAATGTATAAGAAATACCATAGACAAATAGCTCACATTGCTTTGAATGGATGGTTGCTTGGCACTAGTGCTTTTCTTTCTGAAGGGATTTTGGAGACTCTTGTGTTCGAACACTTGCAATTAGAAATTATGTTATCATAAGCATGCTGGTGTTTCAGGCATACAAATTTCATTGTGTTAGAGATGTGCTGCAGAAGGGCTTGCAGCTGGACTTCACGTCACTGATCACAGCCCTCTGAGCCCAGCAGTTCCACCAGTTTTCAGTCCACACTACTCTCCACTTACCTCATCCATACCTCCTCAGCTTGTCTATGAGGGTGTTAAGGGAGACAGTCCAGAAAGCCTTATTAAAGTTGAAAAGAGCAGCCCTATGGAGAAGGACTTGGGGATACCGGTGGATAAAAAACTGGTCATAAGCTGGCTGTGTGCACTTGCAGCCCAGAAAGCCAACCATATTCTGGGCTGCATAGAAAGAATCATGGCCAGCAGGTTGAGGGAGGTGATTTTCCCCCTCTGCTCTCATGAGACCCCACCTGTAGTATTGTGTTCAGCTCTGGGGCCCCCAGCACAGGCAAGGCATGGACCTGTTGGAGCAGGTCCAGAGGAGAGCCATGAAAATGGTCAGAGAGCTGGACCACCTCTCCTATGAAGACAGGCTGAGAAAGTTGGAGTTGTTCAGCCTGGAGAAGGCTCCAGGGAGACCTTACTGCAGCTTTTCAATAGTTAGAGGGCTTATAAGAAAGATGGAGAAAGACTTTTTACTAGGGCCTGTAGTGACAGGACGAGGGGCAACAGTTTTAAACTGAAAGAGGGCAGATTTAGGTTGAACACAAGGAAGAAATCTTTTATGAAGAGGATGGTTAGGCACTGGTACAGGTTGCGTAGTGATGTGGATGCCCCATCAATGGAAAATCTCAAAGTCTGGTTGGATAGGGCTTTGAGCCACCGTATCTAGTGAAAGATGTCCTTGCCTCTGGCAGGGGGGGTTGTACTAGATAATCTTTCATGGTCCTTTCCAACCCAAACCTTTCTATGATTCTGTTGGAGTTGTGTATGTCCAGTTTCTTTAAATGTTCCCTAGCCTGATCTGTCTCTACTGAGGGTAAATATTCCTTGGTCTGGAGTTTTGCATTGGTCTTGGGGACCCCATAAGATCACAGCCCAGCAACTGCACACAGACTTCTAATTCCTCCTTTTTGTTCCCCGTGCTTTCTGCCTTAGTGTAGAAGCACTTCAAGTGGGCACCCAGTCTTGCTGATTTCCCAGAAAATGTATGACAACATCCCCTATTGTGCAGCCCTGTAGGCACTTCCTTATTTGAGTGCATATGCTTAACACTGGCCCCTTGGAGCCCAGCATTGTTGATTATAAAGTCTCTCCTGTCCATGTGATCTGACACCCTTTGCTTGCCATCCCAATCCACCCTCATCTCCCTCCCCTGTCATTCCTAGTTTAAAGCTCTCCTCATAAGTTTGGCTGGCCTGTTGGTAAAGTTGCTTCTTCTCCACATAGTCAGGTGGGTCCCATCTTTTCAAAAGTCTGTGATCATCAAATAGACTTCACTGAACACAGGTTCCCACCACCTACCAGGACACTGAAACTATTCTATAGTGGAGCAGGAGCCATTCTACTGAAAATGTCCTGCCAGAAATTATGAGCTTCCAACCTTTGCCACCCTGGGAGTCTCTATTTCTCAACCCAATAAGCACAGACCCTTCCTGGCCCTCTTTCAGCCTGGCTGGGAGCCCAGGCTTTTGTATCCTGCAGGGTCCCAGTGAAAATCTGTTCAATTGTTTTCTCATCATCCTTGATGCTGCCCAGCCTGCTGAACTCCTCCCGCAGCGCCTTTGCTTGGTGACACAGACCCGCCCCTGTGATCACGTCCTGTAATTGAGGAGCCCATTATCCTTGACCTCAGGATCAGCAAGAGGCTGAGGGCTTCCTTGTGGCCCCAGATCTGCAAAGCTGTATCCATCCTCAGGAGCTCCAATTGGGTTGAGATCTCCATTGACCCAGAATAGTTGCTCCAGTGGGTACTAGGGACTCAGCTCAGTGGCTTTTCTACTGCTGCTGAGCATATGTACACTGCCCTCAGCAGTTTCTTGCTCCCATCTGCACAAAATGCTGTCCTTTGAGATCCACTCTAAATCCAGTATTTCTATTGGGTCCTCCTTAGTACCTGTTGAAATGGTGTGTGACCCGCCCCCGTTAGAAGTCATCTGGAACAACAGCTCAACAGCCTTTGATAGTTTCTGGAGAAGCTGCAAGCTGCCTTCTAAGGATGGGTCTGAAGTTACTAAAACTGTCCTGAACAGGAAGAACAGTGACATACTTTTAAATCAAAATTGACTAAAATGCAATAGCTTTGTGTAAGACCATGCATGATATCCACCCTACAGCAGACTAATAGAAAAATGGAAGAGAGGAAAAGACAGGGCTGATTGATAATAGTAATAATAATTATTATTATTATTGTTATTTGGTGTTCTATCTTACACTCATGCTTTGCCAGCATTTTAATGTTTGTGGAGCAAATGAAGAATTTCTCAATAGTGCCAGAGGGGCATCATGTTAATTCTTTGAGAGAGAAAATCCTTACAATTTTAGTATGCCTCGAGCACTGCTGGTTTATGATAAGGTCTTTGTAGAAGTGCAATAAAGATGATGGCTTAGTTAAAATACTATCAATATACTTGGTTAGGAAATGAAAACCCCAGTCTTTCATGTGTATTTAAATGAGTGAATCTTCCTATTCTTCCTTTAAAGAATTTCAATGTATACATGGGTAATCTGTTATGATGGTTTTATTTTTGGTGTAATTGTGTTTGAATATAGAAATATTGCTGGGATTAAGAATCATCACTCTCTGAAAGAGTCTTATTCTGAGAGGAGGGTGAATATACATTGGGATGAACAAATACCATCGCAGATACCTTTGTAAATTTAAGTGTAAATACGAATGCCTGTGCTCATACAAAACGTGTAGAAATGTGTTCTACTAGGTATCTTCATGCTTTGTGAAGGTAGTCAATAGTATGCAAAGCTGAATAGATTATTAAATAAACAACCAGGATAAGTCATTTAAGATTCTTGTTGTGGATTTTGTGTTCCATTGCATGTTCTTTCCCTATAGGTTTCAGTAAATGGTGCTAATGATATGTGGCACTAATATAGAGAAGGAACTGCATAGCTGACTTTCCAGTGGCTGCTTTTGACTGCAATAGACCATTTCAAGTGTATGCAGGTAGTAAATGCAGAGGGAGTACAAGGATTTATTTGGCTGTCCAGGAAAGAGGACTTCAATTATCTTTTTGTGGATCTCTCATCACGTGTAAAATATGAGTGTAAAGTAATTTGATCAAAGCTGAGCAACAGCACAACAGCAGCACTGTGACAGGAGCTTTAGATACAGCAGTATGTTATGTATCATCATTTTTTCCTCCTACTAAAATCTAATGGGATTGTATAGCTTTGTATCTCTGCTGATAAGGCCTTGTACACATTCTGTATGACAATGTGTATTTTGAGTGTGTTGTCCTTCTGGGCTATATAAATAAATATTTTGACGGCAGACCTGAGCGTCTTCATTTTAAAAGTTTTCCTTTCCAACAAGAAAAATTTTTCAGGAAGTAGGGTCCAGGGTTTGAGACAGAGATGATATGGTGAATTGTGATGTTTTTTTTTACCTCCGGTAATTTCAATATAGTAAATTGTAGCTATGTTGATTTGTACTTCCAAGTAATTTGAATGCTTTAAGAAATCCCAGTTTTGGTATATCTGAAATATTGCTGGAGACTGTTAGAGATTCTGTCACGCCTCCCTATAGTATTTTTTAAAGTTACTTAAGTAGTCAGTTACAGTACGAAATGTCTGTATCCTGATGTTTTCCACAGATGATGTTGGATCACAGTTATCCATTTACAAGCGTATTGAGCCTTCAGCCAAATATCAAACCTGGATGTTATGTTGCCAACAGTTCCACTGGCTCCTACAAATGTTGTTATTTTCCTGACTCCTCTGCTGCCATACTTTTGACCTTCTATTTATTGAGTGTGTTACAATGACTCTGCTACTGTAAGGTAACAGCTATTGCTACTCTCCAGATATTGTCAGGTAGAGTGGTTTTCCACATGACAGTATGGACAATATTTTCCTCTGACAAGATAATAATTTTACTTTTTCTCTTATTCAAAGGATTTTTGTGAGCCAGAATGATAAAATTAACATCTGAAAAGCTGGCATTTTTTTTCAATGATGTCCCATTAATCTTGTGAGATAAATGCTTGGCAGATTCGGAAGACGGGGTATGTTAAAACAGAGACAGTTCTAATATTAATAAAAAATGTAGTAAAAATGTAATTTATTTTTAAAAATATATATGCAAGTGCCATATGAAAGGAGGCAAGAACTATCAGGTTCATTTTACATACAAAGAAACAGATGAGAGAAGTAGTAGGACTTCCCCAAGTTTATTCTTGGGATTATAAGGAACCACATTCACTTATTTTTCTATGAAAAAGATAACTAGATGCTTAGTTAGGTCTGTCACAAAATCACAGAACTGCTGAAGTGGGAAGGAACCTCTGGAGTTCAGATAGTCCATCCCCATGCTCAAACAGGGTCAGCTACAGCAGGTTGCTCAGAAAGTTTAAACTCACTAGTCATTCTTTGAGGCTAATGTGATTTTCCTGTTTGGAATTCAGTACTTCAGAAGATTAGACTCCGCTGTTAGCAACAATTAGTGCTATGACACTCCTTTCTATTTTGGTTAGATACGGATAGTTTTAATATTTCTTCAGTGTTTGTCATCTAGGAAAACTCCATGAGCACAGAGTAGCAATCAATTAAAAGTAAATAGGTATCTCTGACAGTTTAAAAGAGTCCCAAAGAAGATGACAAGAGAATGGTACAAGACAATAAATAATTTATAGCTGGAGAAAATTAATCAAGAACCCCCAATTCCCTCTGTCCCCACACACAGGTGCTCAATTACACTACCTCTAAGAAGAGGCAGGAGACCAATAACGAAGCATCTGTGACATAAATGGATTTAACTATTAGGGAAGAAAGTCTTGAAATATAAACACACTGAAGTAACCAAACCAAATTACAATGCAATGTACATTTACCTTATATATACTATTTCCCATAACTTTTCACATAATTAAATATTATAAATGCTATAAAGTATAAGTAAAATACAGAAGCAGTAGAGGGATTTTCTAGTGATGCAGAGTATGCAATCATAAGCTAATGCAAAGAAGTGAAAAAATTAGAAAAATTGAGATAGAGAAATTCAGACAAAGATGAAAAGTTGGTAAGTTAGGCCTTGGTGCTGAACCATTAAAATGAGTGGAAGTTACTGCATTGTCCTCAGTGGAAGCAGTTAACTCCAGAGGGTAACAATGAGTTTGCTGAAAGTGGTGGAAGCATTGATGGAGGAGAGTAAAGTCAAAGACAATGACAGTGATTGTTCAGAAGAGGGGACAGGAAGAGGACTAAATAGGTATGTGAGGTCCTCAAAGAATTTTGGAAATAGTTGCCTGTTTCATTACTGGTTTTCTTCATTTTGATGCCTGCATAATGCAGATGAAATAAGTGAATTGAATTAACAGACCTATCCCAGTTTAAAGCACAGAAGGGACCTAACAATGCAGTTCAAAATGGTTCCCAAAATGACTGTTGATCCATATACACATAGGAATCGTCCTTTCTATTCCATTTCTACCTCTGCTGTTTCATAAAGCAGTAGTGCATGAATCCACCTGGAACATAGCTTGTGAGCTTTGAGACTCCCAGGGCTAATTCAGTGGGTTGCTCATCTGATTGCTTCAATGCTAAAACACAGTTTGGCGGCTGTTACTGCTACTGAAGACCATTTCTGTTTGACTCCTGACAAATGAGGTAGGTAATAGCTTATGTAACATAGTTGTATTTACTCACCTATTTTGGTTTTTTTTTGGTTGTTTTTTTTTTTTTTTTTAAGTGGAACGAGGAATAAGATAGTCATACCTATAGGTTTTTTTTATGTATCTTGACTTTTTATAGACATACATATATGTAATTAAATTCAAAGTTCGTTTCCTAATTTCTTTAGATGATACTGTTTATGATTCTAGTCCAATATTATTTTGGGCAGATTCTTCAAAAACATTCCACAAGACTCAGTGATTTCTCATTTTTGCTTTGCAGTGATATTTCTCTGTCCTACATACTTTTTCCTACTCTTCCCTTTTTTTCTTAGTAACCACAAGGAGGTGGATGATTCACTTAGCTGGTGAAATATAATTCTTTTACATTTCTTTCAAAGGATCCCAGAATGAATCATCCTTCTCTCATTATAGCTTATAAAACTATTATTTTCCTTTTAGGCAAAACAGGGCCTTAGTTGTTGTCATCAAAACCTTGCTATTGTACTGATGTAGTCATAAGATTTATTTCTACACTATTCAGTTAATGAATCTCAGCAACAGATTCATTTGAATGAAGAAGGGTTATGACCTGTAGTCTATGAAGGTAGGAAACCCAATTCCCTATTGTTTGACACAATGACAGTCAATTAAAACCAGACAGAAAAGGGATAAACTACTATCAGAACAGATTATTTTTGAGGGATGCAAGTGACCACCTGGGATGAGATTCAGCAGGCACAGGTCTCCTACATTAACAGATTTCATGTCCACAGGCAGATTCTAAATGACTATTAACAGTGGTTTATTAAATGCACTTTCACTAATTCTGTGATTATTTTGTACAGCTATTTTAAAATAAATTTTATTTATAATAGAAACTTCAAAAAGTAACTAAAAAAATCTCCACATCTCCTTTACTTTTCCAGCATAATTTATTTTTACATATTTTAGTAATGTCAGTAATGTTGCTTTTTCTGAATAATACATACCTCTTATCCTTCAGAATGTGGATCTACTTATACTGCATTTGTTCTTTTAAATTGTATTTTTAAATTTCTTCTTCCTTCCTGTTGCTCTGTGTAAATTGGCTTCATGTTGAAGATTATGCAATTTCACAATTAACCCATTTTTATCCAGTTAACAGGAGATCAGTTTTGCTGATTTCACCTAAAAAAAATTCTTTTAATTTTGTTTGGCAGTTTCAAGCAAGGTTTTGATGCCACTTGTGTATGAGAATAAGAACCTATCATTGCTCATATGTAGCTAGAGATTCTAAATGGCAGTTTAGCTATGGAATCTTTTTGCAGTGAGAACCTTTCAAAATTAGTCCTCAAAGTTCAGTTTCAAGGGGTACTAGGGACTAAACAAGACCCAGGAAGTCTCATAAAATATCTGTATTGTCTTTTAAGTGTGGATCCAGACCCTGCTCCAAACTTGCATGGTGTCATTTTTGAGTGATTCAGAACGCAGTAGAAACATTCTTGCCATTTCATTCCTCTTCTTGCAGCACTGATAGGCCAGGTGATGGAATGGCCCTGCATTTGTCAATTTCAAGTCTGTTTTGTACATATATTCCAAAAGGTCTGTGGAGTGATGTCATACGGCAAAAATGGAGCAGATGAGTTTGTTTGGGGTCTTTGTAGAACTGAATATCACATGCTGAAAGTTGCTTTAAATACATATAGAACTGATAAATAGGTATTTTAGGACTCACTTTAAGTCAAATAGAGTGTAATGGATTTTAACTGTATGGAGTGCTCGCCAAGGAACATGAGTTATGCTTCCTATGGACATGCTCGCCGCCGAGCAAAGCAAATGTACACTACAGTCAGTATTACTATGTAAGTAAACCTTTGCTTAGTATCTGCCTATAAGAAAAAATGTGTAAAATTCAGTGTTCATGTCCAGTCTGAAATGTCTTTATTATCCTCATTTCTTCTTTTTGCACATACCTAGAACTGCTCAGGCTAAGAGTACCCACTTACGCCTTATAGGGATCTAGAAAATAGAAACTCAACCAAGTTGAATTAAGCCTATAATAAAATGTTGAATCTGCTTTCTTTTTGAAGTCTGACAGGGATACATTTTTTCCTTCCGTCCTTACTTTTCTTTTCCCTGGTAGGTAGAGCATTCGCTGAAGAAATAGATCTTAGCTCTTCTGATTTTTTTAGCACAAAGGAGATGAAACCCAGCATTGCCACTTGCCAGGACAGCCATCTAAAAATTCAATTTACAATGTGTGCAGCAAAGGGCGAGTCAAGTGGAGTTATTTGGAGATATAGGAACCATGTTCATAGAACCACAGAATGATAGAATGATAAAATGTTTGGGTTGGAAAGGACCTTAAAGATCATCTAGTTCCAACACCCCTGCCATGGGCAGGGACACCGTCCACTAGACCAGGCTGCTTCTGTCAATGCTGTACCGCTGTACCACTTCAATGCTGCAGAACCACAAGAAGTGTTCAGGGACAGGAAGAGAATTCTAAGGAAGAATAGCTTGATAGTCCAGTTCTTGAAGTAGTCTCCTACCAGGGGAATCATCATAGGTTCTTGTCTGTCAGCTTTTGTTTATGTATTTTATACAGAATAGTCATTGGGCAAACCCAATGAACAATTCTGAATGAAGAAAAGATAATTCCTTAGGGTTCACAAGGGCTTAACTCCATGTTTTTCTCATGGCAAGCACTGTTCCTGCTTCCAAAATGTAAATGTACCTTAAGCCCTATCTAGGATACTTCATTCTTTGAAAGAATAACATTTAAAGTCTAAGCCCAGGAGAGAACTTCAGACCTGAATTCAAAGTGAAGAAGGGTGATTTTGGGATTCATATTCCAGACATATGATTGGATTTCAGGCAGGTTTAGTGATTGACATTTCTTCATGTCTTATTTTTGTTTTCTTCATCATATGTTTTGGGTTTTTTTTCATGACCATCTGAGATGCTCTTCATGCCTTGTACATGAGTTATATGGGCTTACTTAACTCTAGGATTCGAATTTCATTGTGGGAACCAGGCCTAAAATTAAGTGTTACAATATATCTAAGTTAGACGGGCACTGAAATATTTTATTGCATCTGGTCCTCAATAATATGGCTTATGACAGAAAAGAAGTGGTATGGAAAAGATTACCCACACAATATTTTGTGGAAGTAGACAATACAGCCCTGTTTCACAAGGGTGATTCTTAATATCTAGTTTGTGTATTTAAAATTATTACATTACAGTTAGAACTTATCTGCTTGATAGAATATGTGTTTCTGATCTGATTAGGAACAGGTTCTATTCTGAGAGCTTTTCTGCTACCTCTTCAACATTTCTCATCAGCTAATAAATTTTATTGCTTGATTTAAATTGTATGATTTGAAAATACATATCCATATTTATGATTTCCCAATTAAAATTCCAGAATTAGTGCCAGCTGTAGTTTGTTCCATTTGCTTTGTATCTTTGCGGTGTCCCATATTATCAGCTTAGTTTTTACATCATTATGAAACAGAACAGATTTTTTCTTTGGTGGATAATTTCTGTTTTGTTTTGAGGGGTTTTTTTCAGTCTACAGTCAGATAGCCTAAATTATGCTAGTTTCTTTTGTGTTTTCTTTAAGGAGAGGGACAAAGAACTTATGAAAGTGTTGGGGTAAGACCCCAGGCAGCCAAGGCAATGGAGTGGAACCGTTCTATTCTTTCCTTAGAACATACTAAAAGGTAACAAAATCAATCTTCATATCTTTCAATCTTTAAAGCTGTGTTTTCTTAGGAATGTAACAAACAAGGAACCCCGAAATAAGCTCACACTAGGAAAAAGGATCTTGCTTTTCAGCTAGGAACTCCTAAACTGAGCAATTTCTATGCACTCTGGATCCCCCTTGTTCACCTTTGCGGTGAGAAAGTTCCTTGTTTTTCTTATAAGTCTCTTGGCTCCATTTGTATTTAAAATTCCTCATTTTCTGTGTTTTTCTCTGCCTCCTTCACTGTGTATTTCAAATATTTCTTTGAGTGGAGCTTGCTCAGTCATTCTTGAGAAAAGGCCAGGTCTTCAGGGGCAGGAGTCAATCTGGTCCAAAGTAAAACAGGCATAACAAGGCATTCCTTAGCCCCAGCTACTTCAATTTTTAACTGACATCATAATGCTCACATAGTAAGTTGTAGCAAATGAATAACATAAATATCTCTTTTGTTCCAATAGCTCACACACTTATCTACAAACCTAGCAAAATTTAATTTGCTTTACTTCTGATTGTTTGTGGAAAATAACCAAGCTTAGAGCCTAAATTTGCCCTATCGTGCACACACTTCCACCCCTTCCCCTCCCCCCCCCCCCCCCCCAAAAAAAAAAAAAAAAAAAAAAGGACAAATTGTCTTACATTTTAATTTGTGAAAATGGTCTGGAAAACATATGCGGTTTTTTCCTAAGAATTTGAAAAGAAGGAATTTCTGAAAAACAAACAAAAAAACAAAAAAGGAATTTTTATAGGTGGAAAGAATTCTGCTATCAAAAAGTGGGCTTTTACTGGATATGCCACATTTTCTGTATGTAGAAATATTTCCTTTTCTTCTTCAGATATTTGTAATTGTATTCATTTCCACTGTACCCCAATTTCTGATGTATACTTTCTTATAAACTCCTCCAGTTTCAGCAAGAATAGCTGAATAGCATTTACAGGTTTCTCACCCTGCTACTTCTCCCAGCAAACATTTCACATAACCAACTTCAATGTGCCCTGGCCTCTCTATAGTGCAGATAAATAAACATATTTTCCTATTGGCAGGTTGTAGCTGTTCAAGGAGATACATTTCTGCCACCAAGACAGCATGTTCCTGAGATGTAATATACTCAGAGTCATCTTGCAGCGTAAAACTACAGCTGTCTTACTTAAACTATGGAGCTGGATTAATTTTTCCTCCCTCTACATCAGATAGACCTCACCAGGGAACTCATTATCTTTGAGGGACCACTCTAAAAATACTTTTTATGTTGTATATCACCTTGCTGATTCACTCCATCTCTGCCATCAACATGGTGGCACCAGTAATGTTTCATCGTTTTCTTTTGTCTCCCAATGATATGATTTAAGCTCTCAAAGTTTGTTTTGAGAAGTAGAAAAGCAAAGTACAGTTCTACTGAGTTTAGGAAAATACTAGATTCCAAAATGGTGGCATTACAAAGGACTTTTTTCTTCAAGTGTGGATAGGCAAAATGTCAAAATTTGCTCCTTGGCATCCTACATTTATACAAATAAAAATACAGAGGTCTTGACATGAATTACAAAGTAGGGATTTCAGAATTTGAATACACATCCAACTTTGTAGATGGACTCCAAACTATGATGGGATTATCTCAAATCCCTGGAATATAGTGTCTGAACTTTGTAAGAGGAACTACACCCAGATCTGGATTTGAGTTTAGCAGGTGGAGCCCATCTGTATTTTGAAATTACATTACATGAGGTACAGGGTGCCTGTGAGAGTGAAATGCTTGATGGGCGTTGCTGCTACCCTGAAACAAAATCAATTTTATAAACCTGTGTGCTCAAAGAAAAACTTGGCAAGTGGCACCCTAACAGGAGTTTGAACCTGCACAGGTTTGCCACCTCTAACTTCCACACTGTTCATAAAAACAAACTGACAGACCTGACTGGCTTTTCTTGACATAGCTTTAAAGCAGGGCATTGTTTCAGAGTGCATTAGCATACACATGCAATGGCAAGACACGCTTGGTTTACAGGTTTTTTGATTTTGGGTTTTTGGGGTTTGTTTGTGGTTTTTTTTTCAACTTTTTTGTCACTGATGGTGCAGAACCTGCTCCTGCTCATCATTCTTTTTTAATCTGGCCCAGCAATGAAACACACAACTGGGGCAAGCTTGGCAGTTGAAGGATCCAGATGCTAAACTCCAGGATTAATTTCTCTAGCAGAGGCATCTGGGAGTAAGATCCTCTCTCTTGGCTTTCCTGGCAGCTTGTTTTAACCCCCAGCAATCCAAAAGGCTCATTTTTATGTTAGACTGGCAGTTCAGTTATTCTGGCAGGTAAAGGACTGCCAGATTGACTTTGTCAAATGAAGGAATTTGTATTTAAATATCAGTGCTTTCATTTTCCCAGTGATGAGAGCTCAGTCTTTAAAGACTTCTGCATTTGCTAATGATACTTTTCTTTGGCATCTTCCTTGGAATGTTACAAAAGAAGGAAGTTGATATTAGCAAGTGAGAACAATGAAGAGGAAGGGAGAAAAAATCCAGCAGTGATGCAGTGACAATAAACACGGAATGTAATTATGATCCATGAAGAGTGAAAAATCACAGTGGCTTCATTCATGTAGGAATATAAAATCAGTGTAAATGACATCAGATCAGCATAATTTTACTTTAACCTGTTGCCCTTTTTCTTCTTCTCTCTCTGGGTTTTTTTTAGGGGTGTGTGTGGTTTTTTTTTTTTGGTTTTTTTTTTTAAGAAGTGAGCTTTTATACTTGATGACAGAGAAATAATTTGTAACAGAACTGCAGAATAAAGAAATCCTGCATTCTTTCAGTAACTCTTTTCCCCTTGCAGCAGTAGTACTTCATAAAAAATAAGCCCTAGATATTAAACTTAATTCAACTTCTAAATCACGTATGCTGTAGTTGCATTGAGTATTAGTGATCAGAAGCCCTAAAAGAGTGTAAACACAGTATGGATTTCCAGTGATAGTATGAGTGTGATGCACTGGATTTTTTAAAATAACCTATTTTTGTCAAGAAATACAGGATGAAGGTGCGCTACACAGTACATGACAACCAAGTTATTTCACAAAAATATAACTGGGGATAGAATTAAAGTGATGACAATGGAAGTGTAACTACCAGAGAAAGGTATTTCACATCTGTATGTAATACAGTGAATGCTCAGTTTCACATTTAAAAACAGTTCCTTTTATATGACCACATGCAGACTAATAGCATGTACTTTTGTAATAACACATTAACTACTGGTTAAAAAAAAACAAAAACAAACAAGCCCCAGATATAGTGTGCATCTCAAAACCAGGTATGGTTATGTTCAAATAATTTTTCCTCTTTTTCCTAATGTGTCATTCAAACCCATTTTACCCTATCTACTGATGAATACTAACTTTAAAAAAAGGCAATTCAGCAAGCTCTGTGGAACACTGGGATATACTGAAAGTGAAAAAAGATTAAACTCCTTAACCAACATTTTCAGCACAGAGACAGAAGGTGATCTTGTTATGTTTATTGTAAAGAATTATTCTACTGCTTCTAATAGCATTCTTGACTAAATGAGCACTGGAAGCGGTCTGTGGGAGAGAAGTTAGAATACAGCTCTGGCAGATGAGGGATCATAGAATTCATAGAATGGTTTAGGTTGGAAGGGACCTTAAAGATCATCTAGTACTAATCTCCCTACCATGGGCAGGCACACCTTCCATTACACCAGGTTGCTCAAAGCCCCATTCAGCCTGACCTTGAACACTTCCAGGGATGGAGCATCCACAGCTTCTCTGGACAACCTGTTCCAGTGCCTCACCACCCTCAAGGTGAAGAATTTCTTCTGTATATCTAATCTCAATCTGTCATCTTTTAGTTTACAGCCATGACCCTTTGTCCTATCACTACATGCCTTTGCAAAAAGTCCCTCTCCAGCTTTCTTATAAGCTCCTTTTAAGTAATGAAAAACCACAGTAAGGTCTCCCTGGACATCTCCTTGTCCATGCTGAAACCCCCAACTCTCACAGCCTTTCTTTATGAGAGAGGTGCTCCAGCCCTTTGATCACCTTCATGGCTTTCCAACAATTCCTTCGTGAGCTTGCTCCAACAGGTCAATGTTATTCTTATGCTGGGGGCCTCAGAGCTGAACAGAGTACTCCAGGTCTCACAAGAGCAGAGTAGAGGGGGAGAATCACCCTCTCTCAACCTTCTGGTCATGCTTTTTTTGGTGTAGTCCAGGATTTGGTTGGCTTTCTGGGCTGCAAGCTCACATTGCCAGGTCATGTTGAGCTGCTTCTCCACTAACACCTCAAGTCTTTCTCCTCAGGGCTGCTCTCGTTCCATTCTCTGCCCAGCCTGTATTTGTGCTTGGAATTTCCTTGACCCACATGCAAGACCTTGCCTTTGAACTTGTTGAACTTCATGAGGTTCTCATGGGCCCATCTCTCAAGCCTATCAAGTTCCCTCTGGATGGCATCTCTTCCCTCCAGCATGTCAACCACATCATATGGCTTAGTGTTGTTGGCAGACTTGCTGAAGGTGCACTCAGTCCCAATGTCCATACCACTGACAAAGATGCCTACAGTTCGGGATTTCTCCTTTGCTTTCTACCCAAAATGTACCCAGTACATTCTACCCAGAGAATAGAAAGAAATTCATTATCCAGAAGGGAATGAATGAGCTTATGCTCATTGTTTCCACATTTGTGCTGTATGAACACTTCAGCTAGCATGGAGTCAAGGTCAGATTAATTTTATTTAACAGATGATAATTGTGTGTATGCAGTGTAAATAGTGCATCTGTATATGTGTTGATCTGAAAAGTGATCTGAGATATTTTTTGGTTGCAATCAAGCTCTAATATGATGCCAAGATCCATGATCTATGGTTCATTGGTGGGAGCACAGGTCTTAGAGCTGTTTGTGAGCCATCAATTACACGCTCTTGATTAGAAAATATTGGAGTATGGCTTTGGTCAAGGCCTTGTCAAGCGAAATAGACCCAAGAAATGATGGATCAGCAGAGGCATTAAAATCTGGTCTAAAGAAATACATTGAGATGTCTCTGGGGATGATCAGACCTTTACTCCAGTTAAGGAAAAGTCAGCAGTATTATATATGTGAAAAGAACATGAATAGCTGGTAACCTGTGTTCATGTCACCTTGTAAAGTTAGAGTTTTCTTGCCTGGGGCAGGTTCCTTTACAGCAAGTATGCTGCAAAGTGGTATTGTCACCTGACAGCATTTCTTATGGCCCCCCCAAGCACTGTATTGTGGGTGAGATCCTGACCCCATTGAAATCAAAACCAAAATTACCACTGACTCTCTTGGGGCCATGATTACAGGGTTTTACCTTATAATCAAATTTTTTTTTTTAATTGGAATAGATGTGAATCTTTGCAGATTGGATTGAATGGGAGAAACTCCAGGGCTTCTCATTGAAAGGTGTTTAATGATTAATTGTTTAGTTTTACATAATCTGTAATTTTAGTAATCCATAGCCAGTTTTAGGTATAGGAAAGCAGAGATAACAAGTTACAAAAATTTGGTTGGAAAGAAGCCCCATGATTTTTTTAATTTTTTTTTCCCCTTTCTTTCGAAACTGCTGCAACTGTCATTGATTTTTACTTTAGAGTATCCTGGCAATAGTGTCAGAGAAGTGGCAGAGACTATAAAGTTTCAGAAAGAATACTTCTCTTAAGGAGACCACTTCTGCCAAATAAAACAAGAAAAAGCCTTGTCACTTTTTAAGAACTGCTTTAGCAGTTTGTAACAGAAGGGATGAAGTCACTGTGAATGGTTCATTGTGCCAAGATAGTGAATTCTTCCAGATATTTGAATCACTGAAATAACTATTTAGCAGTGAAGTTCATTAAAAAAAAAGGACACAGGTGGTGATACCACAGTAGAATTATTTAATTTAGCCATATGATTTTTAAAATAAGAATTTGAAAGTATGTTCTTTTATCATGTCATTAAGGCATATAATCTTATTTTTTAATTTAGAGTTAGAGATAGTATGTTGTCTCTAAACAATGTTGATACTATGCTTTTATTCATTTATATGGGTACTGCTGATATCTTTGCTTGGCAAATTGCTACTGTGAGAGACTCTGTAGATCAATTTAATTTTCAGTAAAACCTTGCTACAAAAAAAAAAAGCTAGCATATGATTAATCCATAGAAGCCTGTAAAAGCTGTAGGAACTCTTCTTGAGAGACATAAATCACTTCTTTTATCCAAATACATAAACAAATAGGTTTGAATAAAGGAACATTCAGAAGAATAGAAAACAAACCAGTCATTTTTCATTGAAAAACTGTAAAACTTGATACCAAACTAACTGACGTTTATCTTATCATATTCATGTCTGTTCCTAAAATATTTGAGAATCTCACTATGTTTTTGAATTAGATGCTTGCAGATATGGGGTTGTGTTATGCTGCTTGGAAAACAATAGTTCATGTGACAAACCAGTTATATTAGACTATGTTTATAGAGGATTTGGAAGGTATGGTGGCTAAACATCAGTAAGTGGGCCTGATTTTTCCGAAAGGAAACCTTACACAACATGTGTGGTTGTCCAATTGGTTCTTCTAAGTTTTTGTAACATTCTGTACAAAACACCAAATAGTCTTTCATTTTCAAATTTTTGTCAAAATATGAAGTTGTTGCTGGCCAATAAAATTATAAAATCAACAGTGGCCTTGGTATGTAGAAACTAGAGTCAACAGCCTAGAGATGAAAAAATTTTGAAGCTTTTTTCAGTTTTATATTCCAGAAACTGAAAGGACCCCTGGGTGTATGCTTTAACAGAATGCTCCTTACTGAATTGCACCTGGGAGAGATTGTCAGTGAAAAATGTTAACATGAATTATTTCAGAGCAAATAATTACACTGCAGCTCCCTCTGTTCCATGGGTTTTATTTGGACTTTTGTAAACTGTGTTTCCCTTTTGGTCAGTCAAGTGCTGCTAAACCCTGTTCTGAGTTCTGTAAACTCTAAAAATGAATTTCTTCCTTAATTCTTTCAAAATATGCAATCAGCTGTGGAATGTGAAAATAGAAGTATATATGATATGTATGGCATGTTTTGTCTTAGGAAAGAAATGTCAGGCCGGCTGATTTGGCAGTAGTCAAGGTACTTTGCCTGTTAAGCCTTGACATCATCTCTCTGCACAACTTTAAATGAAGCTTGAGTTGAAAACTTTGCAGCAGAGGTTGTGTCCTTATTGGTTTTTTTTTGCCAGAAATCTAATCTAAAGCTATGAGGTTAATCAAATTATTATTTATAAGGATGTTACTATGCTTCATACTCTATATAAATATTAATATATGGGAAACAGTGCATAAGATCTAGTCAGAAGAAAAATTATCATCAGTCTCATGCCCATATATGTTCAACCGTTGCCAAAATATTAGGTTTATTTTTGTGCATCTGTTTGTTCTTTTTATGTTCTTCTTATAGGTCATAATCATGATATCTGCCTTTCAGTAGTGCCATTTCTGAGAAGTGAATGTCTGAATAATCTGGAATGGCGTTCTTACTTCTAACAAAATATACATATTATTCTACATGAGTTTTTTCATTTAGTATAACATAAACAATTTTATTAAGCATCACGTTAAACTAATAGATGTTAGGAGCATATGGCACAAAAATCCAAAGGTAAACCTTTCAACTGACAAAGGCGTCTTTGTCTTAATGGCAACTTTCATATATATATTTATTAAAAATACAGTTAGGTTTTGCTTTGTCTCCCCCAAACCTGCATTTTGCCTTGCTTGTTTTGCAGCCACTTCACCTCCATGGCCCATACTTATCCTATGGTCAACTGAATGTAGTTCTTTGCCTCTTATCCCTTCAAACTAATGAAATCTTAGTTGATAGAAAAAGTATTGTTATTAATCCTAAATTACATGACCTTGTACTCTATACTATTAATTTTTATTACTATGATTTATGATATCAAATTCATTAGTCATTTCTCCCTAATTTCATTTATCTACTACTCATTTAAAATCATCTACGAAGAACATCTAGGTAGTCTTTTAGCCTGGCTATCAAAATTTTTATAAACCCAAAGAGTTGGGCTTTTTAAAAATCTTATTATCTGTTTACTTTTAAGTGTTAACTCATTCTTTCCTTAAATTTTTTTCTAAATCATTACATAGCAGTAAGTGCCCAAAGCATATTTTTCTTTTCACAACTGCAGTGGTACTACATGAACTGAAAATAACAGCCACACTCAGCTGAAAGACTTAGAATTACCTGAGATATCATCTTTCTGATAGGGATTATCATGCCCCCAGAACTGAGTGCATTGAATATCTAGTGAGATTTTTTTGCAGTCTCCTTATGGTAATTTAGATCTGTAGACTCTGGTTTCTTTAAGCTGACTTGCCTCTTCTAGTAAGCTTATTGTCCTCAACTTTTCTGAAAAATATTCTGAGGAAAAATATTAATTCAGATTTGGGGGCCACATCTAGATTATATTTAATCTCTTTCCTTGATCTATTTTTAATTATGTGGATAAGGAACTTTTCAGTATTTGTTTTAATATCCTTCACAAGATCTAATTTATCTTGGCTTTTGCAGTTCTCACTTCTCTAAACATATTGACCTGTAACACATAACTCGCTTTATTGATTAAACTTTTTCCTTTTCTTGCAGCCTTACTGCTTTTCTTCTCCCTTTTGAAGACACTTTTTCATCCACTTCAATCTCAGAGCATTTTCTCCAAATTTCCTCTGTAGTGAAAATTGAAGAAAATTCCTGTACATTTGACTTAGATTCTAAGTCCTTGCCACATTTAGTCCAGCTCCTGCAAGTTTTCTTTTTTGAATTTAAAACCTTAATTATAGAGGTACTTTTATTTGGTTCCCCTTCATTTCAGCTGAGTCACTCACAACCACGTGATCTAAAGTTAACCACTTAAAACCACCTGATAAAGTAGTTTTAATAGTAGTGCCTCATATGAGGCTCTATTATCATAGAATTCCTATTATAAAATATAATTGATACAAATTCACATGAATTTATCAGAAATAGGCACTCAGCCCTTGTATATATAATGATAACTTTGACCAGCTGCATTTCTACCCTTGATCCAAGACTGAACAATTTCCTGTTTGGAGGAATGACAGGGATGAAAACAAAAAAACCGAACACCCGAGAAAATCCCAAACCAAGCCCAAACACACACACACCAACAAAAACCCCATGAAATAATCAGTGGCAGGTTTTGGAGATGAAACATGAACTGACAGTAACTGAAGGAAAACAGCCATGTAATATTGAAGAGAGTGGATTACTGCCACTATGCTACCTGAACTGCCCAGGCAGCTGGCACTAGTAAATAACATGTATTTTATTATGGCCCAAACTAATATTTAGAGGAAAATAACTTATGAAAACAAAGAAAATGAACATGAAAAAAGCGACTAAATTTCTTGGTATCTGAGTCCTCTACCTCAAAACTGAGAAGTGAAGGGTCCTTCTGAGCGTTGCTCTAACCCAATGCTAATTATTCCATAAAAAAGTGGAATAGCTTCAACATGAGAGAGTGAGACACCTTCTCCCATGAAAGAGTCAAAATATATGCAAGATATGGATTTACAGGATGTATCTTTCATATATCATGAAAGCTCAAAAAATTAACCTGTTATTAAAAAAACAGATTGTTATTTCCTCCTGCACTGGCTGAATTTTCCAAGGTAAGATGGGCCTGCGGCCGCTAAACAGCAAGAGGCAGAATCAGGCTGTCAGACACCCTGCTTAGACATACGATTTGAACTAAGGAGTTTGTGAAATCTGTTCTCAGAAAGATGTATGACGGGCAGTCTGTGCTCACAAACACTGGTAGCATACCCATTACCCCAGTAAAACTCTGTGGGACTTAGTTTTTCAAACTGGAAAAAGATGTCACAAATACATGTCACCTGTGTTTTATTTCTAAATCAGACTTCTACTGTTATGAAAGATTCTTATTACTATTAATGTAGTCTATTGCCTTGCTGAGAATGGTATTTTTGGCATGGCTTGGAAAGGTTGACTCCCTTCTTAAGGTACGAGGATGATGGGTTGCATGCGCTATATATTTTACATTTGAAACTGAAAGATTACTGTGCTGGAATTTTTATGGGCTATCTTGGTCTCTAGCTTGCTCACACACAAAATCTCTTAGAACTTAATCAAATATGTAAATAGCAAGTCAAGCAAAAAATCTCTTGCCAGGCTCCTATTATTTGGTACCAGATGCATGTGAGACTCTTGTCTCCATCTGCCTGTTTCATCTTAGATATGAAAACATCATATTAATTGTGACTATCATATTAATTACATCTGATTATTTAGGACATGAATTACTGAATGTATCTCTCAGTGCAGGTGGCACAGTTTCCAATGTGATGAACTATAGCAATCATGGAAAACTAGACAATTTATTTATAATTTACACTGAAAGAGTGAAATTTAGTTTTTAGGGAAAATATGTAGATCTTTCAGTCATTAAGGAAATTACAGTCACTTTTGTTGTAGTAATTTCTCTTTTATAAAAAAAGATGTTGCTTAAGGAAGAAAAATGACTTGACTGTAATTGATTTCTACTGTGGTTTTTTTTTTCTTTTATGCTACACCTGTCATCTTATCTGCATATGTCTCAGATTTAAGACTACCGAAGTGACTGTATCTGAAGGTGATATTTGTGATATTCTATGGATTGTATTGAAATCTTTAGAAATCATTTAGACTGTGACACTCTATGGTATATCAATTAAAATAATTCACAGTTACTTCAGCCTGGGATGGAGAAGGAGAAACAAGTCTCAGATGTGAAATGCACTCAGATTTACTCGCTGCTTGATTACGTTTGTATCTGTCATGTTTGTTCTGCAGTGAGTCATCAATATTTTGGTCACGAAAAAAAGTGGCAGATGAGCCCTTTTGTGGTTAAAAGGCAAGTCTTTTCCCAGCGGTGACACAAATATGCTTTCTGTGTGCCTCCAGAAGTGAAGTGAACAACAGGAAATACTTCCCTGTTTCAAATACTCTATCAAAAACTCTGTGTGATTCACCTCTGTGACCTGTCTGAGCCCCTGTTCAGGGAGGAAGCCAAAAGCTTGAATCTGACTCTCTGTCTTGGCCCTGCACTCACTGCACACTGCTTCAGCCCCTCTGCAAGGCTGACCATAAACTGAGGTGATGACAACCTTTTATTTCTTTGGGTATTTAAAATTCACCGCAAGAGGCAAGAAGTCGTTCAACTGTCTTACTTTGTTTTATTGTATCCTCCATAAAATGACCAAATTAAAGAGTTTTTCCCACTTACAAGCAGTTAGCAATCCTTCTAGCTTAGCCTGCCAACAGTTTGAGTATTTTAGTGTTCACATTGTTCTGCTGTGAACAATGAAGAATTAAAACCTCACCTAATAAAGATGATTTCAACTGTCTTGATATTAGGAAAGAAAAGATTTCTCTGTGCTTAAGTGTCATATCACTCAGCTGGGACTTCAATCAATATTTGGGCTCATTTTCTCATTTTCAGGCTGGAATTCATCTAGGTCTGGGACATGTTACTGTGTTTACCTTCAACACCTCCTGCTGTTCTTCTAGGGATCTGTGATGACACATGTTTCCTTCCATTCGTTCCTGGCTTAGCCTGTTATGTTGCCAAAATTAAAATGTGTGTTATGTGCATTGCAGACCCCTGAATGTGATAATGACCTTCAGACCTAAGAAGGGTACTGAGATGTCAGAACTGAGATGTGATGCCTTACATCTACAGTCTTTAATTCATGGGAGTATTTAGGAAAGTTTCTTTAGGGGGAAAAAATAATAATATTGTTTTGCAAACAGAAGTAGGTTGTCTGAGCATGCCAAGCTTGTGAGCCTAGATATGTCTAATTGCACTCAGCAGACAAAGATGCACTCTGTGGGATCTGTCTGCCCTCTGTGGTGGCTTGTGCAATTTCCATGAAGCAGTAAACCCAAGAGCTGAATTTGGTACTAAGGCTACAGCAAACCTCACAGCTCCTTGAAAAAGTATTTTCTCTGCTTCACATTCTGATTCTAATTCTTTTAGTAAGACTAATTCATGTTTTACATATCCATAGTACTGTTAAAATGTGAGCCATTCTAAGCAACTCTTTATGACAGCCTGGTTATGGAATCTGAAAAAGGGGTGGGAGGGAAGAGACTGTAGTAAAAAAAGATCATAGAAGAATATGGCACTAGAAATTGTAGTACAATTCAACTTTTCCCAGATATTTGCTAAAGATGTGAGCCCACATTTATGTTTTGAGAAAAAGAAGCTAATAGGGCTTTTGTATTTTAGCACAGAGTGCTCCAAAGGACTTCAAGAGCTTTATAGCCTTTTCTAATTTTTCACTGGCCTTTTACTTTAATTTGTCATTTTAAAATTAAGATGAATAGGGGGAAAAAGTTGTTTCATACTTTGACAGCACTTAAAGTCTGTAGTCAAAAGCATGGCTCTATTGGCTAAATGCACTACAAATATATAGCCCAACATACTGGGTGTCACAGGAAGGTGGTAACCTCATTTGGGACTCTAAGTGAATGTAGGAGATGTGGGGACGCACATTAGTCACACTAATTACTTAGGTGTTCATGCCTTTTTGCACTAATAATTTATGTGATCTAAGTGGAAACCCCCATGTTTTGGATATTATGGGGTCTTGCCATTAGGACGAGAAGTTCGTGATACAGACAGGTATTTATTTCTCATCACCCTGCTTATTTACAAAGAAAAAAAGTCCTCTTTTAATGAGCACAGTCAGGCTATAACAACAGGCAATTTCTTTGCTCAGTTGCTTCCAAATCTTTCCCTGCTCATCAGTCTCTCCCCAGACATAATGCTTACCACAGAATGGCTGAGACACTTTACTTGATCCCTTCTCCAGGTACGTGTAATAGAAGTATGGCATGATGAGGACTTCTGCCCTTGGTCTCTGTTAGCTGTGGCATTTTGTAAGAGCTATTTTTCTGCTGTTTAACTCCAGAATGGACTTACCTGCTCCTTACCTCTATCCCCAGTGACACAAAGCTGTTTGTTCAAGCTGTGTAATTAGCTAAGCTGTGTTATTAGGTGAACATATTAGTGGAGCTATATATTGCTTACCCTAGGTGTGGAAACATTTCAAAGTTTCAACTCTTAAATTTTTTTAAGCTTCAAAATGACCTTTTTCTTCTTAATCACATTATGGATATTTTACAGACTGTGATATTTTTGTTGCAGAGTGTGACTGGATTGCTCTTTTAGGCCCTGATTCAGCAAAGCACTGATGTATTTCCTGCTTTAAAAATCAGCAAAGCACTAATGTATTTCCTGCTTTAAAAAAAGATTAAAGGTCTTAAAGTAATCCTTGGAAATTCTGCCCGAGTTTATTTAGAATTTGATTTTAAAAGTCAAAGAGAGACTGTTACTGTTCAGACGATATCATATCTTAAAAAAATCTAATGAAGGAATATAAAGCTTTTCTTCTCACTCACTTTCTTTTGTTTTCTTTTAGAAAGTTCATAAGTCTGTGACAGCTTATTTATTTGAATTATATTGTTTATTTGTAAAAGACATTAAGACCCTTACATCACAAGCCATGTTCTTCTGTAAGTTCAATACACAAAACCACATGGGTGATGTTGAAGAAATAATTAATATTACTTGCTTGTCCCTGTTAATTATATTATTTCTCTGCAGAAAAAACTGAAGATACTGGAAATACATATCTCAAAAAGGAATTTGTTTCATGCTTTTGCAGACACTGTCGTTTTTGAGAAATGTGTTGTCCCAAGATATTAGTCACCAGAGAAGTTTTGTTCTGTAAAACAGGTGTCCTATAGAATTGTTGCCATCCTTGATCACAGTGCTCCCTGTTGTAAAATACATAACAGTATTTTATAAAGCAAATTAAAGGCTAAAGTGTTGTATCATGAGTTTCAACAGTGGCACAATAAAGGAGTTGCCAAATCAGCTATATGACTCCCTGTAGAAAAGATTCCACTTCAGGGCAACATTTAACTGATGTTCAGCTGGCATTGGATGTGCAAGAAATGCATGTGGACAGAAGCAAGCTTGGAGGCATTGTCCCTTGCTGTTCCCAACTTGCTTTTTCTGTCAGAGGGTTACTGCAGGCGCTGTTTGGATTTGAATAGCTAAACCCCATTTGGATGCTTGTTCTTGCAAACTAGGTAAGAACAGTGTCATGGTCAGGCACTGGAACAGCATCACAACTGTTACAGCAGTATAACAGGGATCAAGAGCTACATAATAAAGAGGTTTCATGCAACCAGAGTAGCACCCATGACACAGAAATACAGCTAGATAAAATGGACCAGGCTTATGTGTCCTTCTATCAGCCAAAACTCTATACACTTCAGTAGAATTAGTTCACATTTAACACTGCTGTAAATGAGAATCCTCCAGTTCTGTTTAACAAATAAATGTATGAAATGATTTGTCTTCTTTCATTTTGGATATAACAAAATTTGGTGCAACAGCAAGGTGAACAGACCTGAGACTTCTGAAGACAAAATAAGCACTGAAACAGTACTGTCACGATCCTTTCCTTTGCAAAGCCACAAATGAGACATTTGGGAATGGAAAACTGTTTTGAGGGAGCATTAAATTGGCCAAGAACAAATTGCTACAGAAAATGACATCCTCTTCTGAATATCCATTAGTTTCTGATAATCAGGAATTCTCGGATGCTTGAACATTCCATTAGTACGAAGCAGCGAGTTAATTGTAATAATTATCAGCAGTTTTAATTGTTTTGTTATAATGTATTTTGCACTTGGTGAGACAGTGTGAAATCAATATGCACCTCTAGGAAAAATATCTGGTATAATAAAATCAGGCTCCATTATGCCTCTCAACCTTAGAATTAAACTTTGTACATAAATATGTAATTCTGTGTACATATAAGAATTATGCTGAATTAGTAGAGATGCATAAATACATTGGACTTTTTTTAAAAGAGGGAAGATTGAGTCTTTTCTTAAGAATTGTTTCTGTCTTTCAAACCTTTAATTTTCAGACATGAAATCAGAAAAAAACACTCCTATCTCTCTTCAATTTATTAAATATTCTTTTATATTACAAAGAAGTTCTTTACAGATATTTTAGTAGTGATTTCTAGAATACCTTTATTGATGTCACATTAACAAAAATGTGGTGAGGTATATGAATGTTAATTGTAATAATGATTTCCAGATGGAGATCCCAAAGCACTTAGAGACTATAAAGAGTTAAATGTTGCAACACTCTTGAGAAGGTCCTGCTTTCAGTTTAGCACATCTGGTGTAAAAAAATACTAAAATTTTGAAAAATAATTATCCAATTTACATAACTGTCTTCAATATGATGAGGACTAAACCCCAGACATTTGAATTCCTAACTTGCACCTTAACAGTAAAACAGCATTGACTCTTTCATTACACGCTGTGAGCTCATTGCCTATAATTCCCTAATGTCTGTCTTTTTTTCTTATGGTCTTCATGCTGTTCATGAATATTGTAGCGGGGAGGCTGCTACTGGAGCAGAATTGAGTTTGGGTTGATGTATTTTGGAGAAGACGGTAAAAAATTGGAAAGGGCAGAAAAGAGGCACAAGAATGATTTAAGCAGTGTGGAGAGATGTAATTCAGTGAGATATCCTGACAGTTTTATCTGTCAAAAGGAAGGTTTACAGGCAGTTTGATTACAGTGTTTAAATATAATTTTGTGAGAACACCCTGTATACTTATGGGCATTTTAATCTCATGGGAAAAAAAAAAAAAGAAAAAGAAAAAGAAAAAAAGAAGCAATAGCAAGATGCTGCAGTAAGAAAAAAAAATAAACTGGAAATAAACCTTTGCGTTTAACAGTGGTTTTAATGGATGATTAATTGGTGGGAAAAAAAAACTACCAAAAGAAGTGAGAAATTCTACTTCTCTTTATTTCTTTCAGATACCTTTCGAGATTTATTTTAGTCAAATGCAAGTTATCGAGCTCTGTAAAGGCATAAATGGAATAAAATGTAATGGTCTAAGTTGTAATGGTTTGTGTTATATGAGATGTCAGACAAAATAATCTGATTATTCCTTCTGGTCTTATGCTGTGATCCAATTAAAAGAGATTATTACCTACACAATTTCTGTGCAACCTCCACACTGAAGTATCTTGACAAGAGATGCAAATGTCTGTCCCTGTCTTGGGAGTGTTAAAAACTTCATTATTGTTTGTGCTTTTGGTTTGTTTGTTTGTTTTGTAGTTGGGTTTTGGTTTTTTTTCCTGCCTGTAGAATGAGATGGATGGCACTGTGAATCCTGGAGAGGCTTGAGAGGGGCATAATCTGAGATGGAAGTCATCCTTCTCCATCTGTGAAGATAGGAGTTGGGGAAGAAAAGAAATTAGAGAGGGCAAAAGATGACAGACAGGATGGAGGCGGGGAGCAATGAGACCAACCTGAAAAGATTTGTGATCACTACACTAGGAAATAGATAAGACTTGGAGCTAACTTGCTACAGTCTAATTTACATGTGAGATCTGAGCAAGGGTCAGTGCACACTCTAGCAAGAAAAAATATGAAAATCTTTGCTGATAACCTGCCCCAAGTCTCTATAAAAATATCCCGGTTTCAGCAGGGACAGAGTTAATTTTCTTCTTAGTAGCAGGTGCAGTGCTGTGGTTTGGATTTGGTGTGAGATCAATGCTGACGGCAAACTGATGGGCTTAGATGTTCCTGGGTCATGTTTATACCCAGTCAAGAACTTTTCAGTTTCTTGGGCCCTGGCAGTGAGAGGGCTGGAGGGGCACGGGAAACTGGGAGGGGACACAGCCAGGACTGGTGACCTGAACTAGCCAGAGGATAGTTCATACCATAGAACATCATGCTAAGTGTATAAACTGGGGGAAGAAGAAGGTCGTGGGGGACATCCGGCATTATGGCATTTGCCTTCCCAAGTAATGGTTACGTGCGCTGAAGCCCTGTTTTCCTGGGGTTGGCTGAGCACCTGCCTGCCCATGGGGAGTGGTGAATTAATTAGTTGTTTTGCTTTGCTTGTGTGAGTGGCTTTTGCTTTTCCCATTAAACTGTCTTTATCTCAACATGAGCTTTCTCCCTTTTACCCTTCCAGTTCTCTCCCCCATCCCACTGTGAGGGTAGTGAGCAAGCAGCTGTGTGGTGCTTAGTTGCAGCAGGGGTTAAACCATCACAAAAAATCACTTTCAGGATACGTTTGTTCTATACTTATTCTGAATAAAGGCATGTTTTTGCTTGGTTTTTTTCATTTTTGTTTGGGTTTTGGTTTGTTCTGACTTTTTTGTATGGTGGTTTTTGTTTTGTTTGTTTCATTTTTACTTCCTGTAAGCAAGTGTTTCTGCTTATTATATTTCTTCCAGAGATATAGGGTTGCTCCTGAGCTGGAGGGAATGATACCCCTCTATGCTCTCCACGGAGCAGTGCAGCTGAGAATGTGTTCAGGACACCTTTGCACCACAGTGACTGAGTACTAACAACATCCTTGGCTAAACACCTGTGTCATGGTTCATCTTTTAAGGACACAATTTCAAGAAATGCACATGAATAGCAAGTACTGTATCTCTCTGCTCCTGTGACCTATAAATAAAGAGAACTTTAACCTTTTGTAAACCCAATGATATGTTATTTGTTGGAGCAGCAATGTGTCAGACCCTAGCTGATTCAGGAATGACAACTAAGGAGCAAGCAGACTACACTTCATGTAAAATCCAATCGTAGTGCCATCATTATTACAGAGGCTTGAGAGCTCTGTTGTCTTTTCAGTAGCTGTCATTGCCCCTGTCAAGGGCTTCATCTGTATTCAGAATGTATCCCTTTATTTCCTTATAATGACAAAAGATGATTCACATTTTTTGCTTTCTGCTGTTTTAGGTTCTAAGAATGCATGGGTTTTTACCGGCTGTCTTAAACGCCTCTGTTCACCGTAAGGAAAACTTCTAAAGCAAACAAACTCAGGTCTTCCACATACACTCAGCCTTCCAGAGGGTACTCAATAGCTCCTGAGGATTCTTCCATTTTTTAATATTGCTCCATGCTATTTCAGCTATTCTGCCATCTTCAAGATTGTAATTATTATTGTCATAGCTGTAGCTAGACATCTACTTGGGGAGTGCACCAGAGAGAAGTGAGCTGTATCTTCTCCCTCCCCTGAGTCCAAAAGGGCAAATCCTTCTCATCTCTGCTGGTCCCAAAGGCAGGAGTCTTCTGACTGTTCTTTAACCCTCAACTCTTGCTTTGCAGTAGTCAAACCACTAAGCTGACAGTATATATAATGTCTTACTTTCTATTACCTAATTCTAAAACCCTGAAGCAACTTTTTTAATTTTAACAGTGTTGTTAGTTTTTATTCAAACTTGGATTTTTTCCTTTTTTTTTTTTTTTTTGTTTTAACTGTAGCTACTGATGGTTATTGCAAGTGACAACACACTTTTTTTAATGAAGGCAACTGGCACTATCTGCTTTCTCATCTCTCTCTTCCAGAGGTCAGAGTTAGTGCTTGCTTTTAACTGGCCTGGCTTTTGCTGAAAGTATTTAAGACCCTCTCCCCTTTTCTTTTTTTTTTTAAATACTGAGAGGACACATGTAATGTACGCTTTTTACATTTCTGAAACTAACTTTTTTTATTCTGAGGCTGTGGCTTTGATTTTATTTCAAGGTGTTGTTGCTTTCCTCTGATATGGAAAACCCACAGAGATGCCAGATTGGAGAAAATAACGAAAATGCCTGCAGAAGGCTGCTCAGAAGAAGGAAAGCTATGTAAATGACACATCAGTGGTTGTATTCAGAGGCTGACTACCACCCAGGTGTACAAGATGCAGACTAATGGGTATGAAGGGAAAAAAGGAGGGTATGCTTCAGGGGGAAAACAATGTTTTCCACTCAATGATTTTTGTTCCATTTATTTGTAGGAATGGATTGATTATATATTCCTTCACAATCTATGTCTTTGCAGGAATAGTCTGTGCTGGCACCGTACGATGTCAGGACTGCTGCAGACTTGAAAGGATCTTCAATGCGGTTTATTATATGCTTGACAAGAACAGACAAGTTTCCATCCCATTCCCAAGAAAGAGGCTACTACTTCAAAACCTTTCTCTACAAATACACGAGAGCAGGGTGGAACTTCCTTTGGACTAGACCCGATGAACTAGTGTAACTCACTGAGAAGCAAGAATGAGCACCACAGGAGTATAACAGTCTCACCAGGTTGCAGTATATCCATTTATTTTTAGACTTCTGTGACACAGCTGGAGCTGACAACTCCAGGAATAGTAGTTCTGTCCATGAAAAGCAGAGAAAGCTGTATTCACAACCCATCCTCTGAAAGACATTAATAATAAAAAAAAAAATAAAGCAATGTATGAAAGATGCTGTTTAAAGGATGCTTTCAAGATGGCCTGTGTCCTGGCAGACTGCATGTAGAGGAAAATCTCTGGGACAAATTTCACTAACAAGGTATAAAGTATTCATAATGTCACATGGGTAATATTCAAGCCACCATTGGAAATGGTGGCTTAAGTGAGAGAAAAACAAAATGCAGATGTGCCCTTCCAATTTCTTTTTACTGTGTTAAGTGTCCCTGTGGTATTTTTAAGTGCATTTTCTGCATATTTTTGCATTTAAAATATTAGGTTATCACATCCTTGTGTATGCTCAAAGATGAACAAATTAGGAGGCTTCACAGGAGACTGGAATCTTTGTACAAACTCTTAATAGGGAGTTTTTCGCGGGGGGTGGGGGGGGGTGGGGAAGAAACCTTTCTGTGTGAAAGAAAAATATCTTTATACTTTCATAAAAGGGAGAAATGGTGCTCAGTCTGCTTACCTCGGAGATCCTAAATAAAACCAAGACTTCTATATGTCAAAGGTAAAAAGATCTCTTGAATCTCTTAATCTTAATTGGGAAAGCTACAGATCTTTGCTATGTCTCCACCAAGAAATCAGGCATGCTTTTCCTTTCCCTAATTTTACCTTTCTTGCAATTTACCTTTCTTACCTTTCTGGCACCACTAAGGATGCTACCAATACTCTACAGAACAGAATTTGAAAACTACCATAATCATTACTTACTTGTGACTAAACAATACCAATGATGTGCTAATTCAAAACACAGGATAAGTGTCATTAGCATGACATTAAGCCTACTCTGTAAAAGTCCTGAAACAGATTTTACAATTCAAAGGCATTTCTACAGGTTAGGCCTATTGGATCAAGTTCTCTGATGCACAGTAGTTTGGTTGTGACCAATGTGATGAAGTACTTAAAAACTGGCAAAACTGCAGCTTTGCTTTCAAGGGAACTGTTCTGGAATAAAAGTATGTGAAATTAGAAGATTGAGGATGCTGATTTTATGATTTCTAACTAATAAGAGATAAACATTTAGTTTATTGGAACATCCAAAGCACTGGAATATTATTTATTGCACACGTGAAACGGACGTTTTCCCTCCCTCTTCCCTGGTAAGAAGCTGAGTTTTATTTATTCATTTATTTATCAAGGAACACACTGAAAGCACACAGCTTAGAAACTAATTTAATACTTTCCTAAAGTATGTTTTTCAAAATAATTTTGACTCAAATACCTAAAATCCTCCTTTATTTCAAACTCTATATACATGTTTTAGCTCTTAAAAATTTACAAACTGCAAAGATTAATCGTAATATAATTCCATTTTAAAAGCAGCGTATTTCTAAAGCAACATTAAACATCTAATATCTGTCTAATTGGTGTTTAGATGATTCTCCCCTTCTCTCTTGGACACCAAAAAAGGAGGATTATAGGTTGATAGAGGAAAAGTGGAAGTATGTGAGAGAAGAAAGATTCCATTATGGTTAGCTAATCTCAAGATTTATATTTTTCATATGTACTGATTATATATAAAGTCCTTACTAAAAAGTTAAGAATGGGCTATTATTCCTGATGTTTCATCCTTGTAATGAGCTGCAGCTGTTTTCCCACAGCAGCCTGTGCATCCTGTACTCACGTAAAATGAAAATAAGAGAAATGTATATTAATGTACATTATATGTTTCTAAATTTTTTTCTTTTGTAGAGGTTTTTAGCTCATTGCTGTTACTGTGATGTCTGATCACCTTTCAGGATTAAAGAAAAAAAGTGTACTGCGGCATTTGCTTTCAGTACAGTTTATTCTCCCAGTCCCCAGAAAAAAATATGTTAAATTAATATTAATTATGTGTCTGTTTTCCATAAATGCTGTTTTTCTGTCCTTAAAAACAAAGTAAAAAAAAAAGTGGGGTTTGCCTCTGAACCTCATATCTGTGGTTTCTGTGATTTTTTTCTGGCTTTTCTAGAAATTAATTCCAAAGACAATATTATCTTGCTGAGTAAGCACAGCAGTCACCCTTGAGGTACATTGACTTCTACATCCATAGGAAGCCAGCAAAAACCCCTAAAATTCTCAAGAAAAGCAGTCAGACAATCAAAAGTAAACTACTTTTATGTTGTGCTTAAACAAGGCCTAACGAATCAAGTTTTGGCATCTGTCCTGGTTTCAACTGGGACAGAGTTAATTTTCTTCTTAGTAGCAGGTGCAGTGCTGTGGTTTGTCTCTGATGTGAGATGAATGCTGACAGCACACTGATGGGTTTGGATGTTGCTGGGTCATGTTTATACTCAGTCAAGGACTTTTCAGTTTCTGGGGCCCTGCCAGCGAGAGGGCTGGAGGGGCACGGGAAATTGGGAGGGGACACAGCCAGGACAGCTGACCTGAACTAGCCGGAAGGGTAGTACATACTGTAGAACACCATGTTAAGTATATAAACTGGGGGAAGGAGAAGGACATGCGGGACATCCAGTTTTATGGTGTTTGCTTTCCCAAGTAACCATTACACATGATGGAGCCCTGTTTTCCTGGGGATGGCTGAGCACCTGCCTGCCCATGGGAAGTGATGAATTAATTCCTTGTTTTGCTTTGTGTCTGTGGCTTTTGCTTTTCCCATTAAACTGTCTTTATCTCAACCCACGAGTTTTCTCCCTTTTACTTTTTTGACCCTTGTCCCTGTTCCACTGTGAGGGTAGTGAACAGGCAGCTGTGTGGGCCTTGGTTGCTGGCTGGGGTTAAACCACGACATCATCTGTATAAAGTAATGAAACTGACACATTGATGACACAGAAGTACTTTAATCAAGGTGTGCATGGAAGCACATATTTCAGCCCAACAAAACCCCCAATGTTTTTGGATCCATAGAAGAGAAAAAGAAGATAAGGAGGGAAAGAGAGAGGTAGGGAAGGAGAGAGATATCCCTGCTATTAGTATGTTCTCCTCCCGGACGTCATTGGCTCCTTCCAGATCAGCCATGTGATGTATGATACTTGATACTGGTTTGAACATGCAAATGGTATTGCTGCTCTAAAATGGGTGACTTCTCAGAGTTTGATCTTCCTGTGTTTGGCAGAAACTTTGTGAAATTACAGCTACATTGGACAAACTCCTGTTTGCAAATATTTTGAAGCTAACAGAGAACAGAACTAGCCTGAATTTGTATAAACAGAGGCTAATTGGAGGACTCTGAGGAACAGGACAACTGAATGACCAAAAGCAATAAGAAAATGGAGTCAGGGAATTTTTTATTATTATTTTATTTAGGCTCGTATCTTCATTGTACTACCTAAAGTGCAGACTCAATAATCTCTACAATTTTACTACTGCAGGTATGATGGCCTCTGAGAAAAGGGATGCTTAAGCTGTATGAGTATCCACAGCATTGGCTGGGGGTGAAAAGAGATGGGACAAAGGGAATGATGGGGCATTTGGGTCATGACATCTCATTTCTGTGAAGAAGAATGGAAAGAGAGCTAAGCTAAGGAAGTGTGAGGGAATTGGAAAAAAACCCAAAGAAAGCCTACAAGAATTTGAATTCAATACAATAGAAGCCAAAGATGGCAGCACCTGGTGAAAATCCAACATTGGGGATATTTTCTGGTCTGTATAACAGAACCCATGTATTAATAATCAATGGTGGGAGATTCAAATTCAATATTCTCATAAGATATTAGTGATATGAAATATCACTAATACTATGAAAGGAAGTTCTTAGCTAGAATGAACATAAATCAATCCTCCTTACAAAATGCAAAAAAAATTTCTTATCCAACTCTGAGCGTGACTGTTTAAAGAGGAGTTGGGTGGAAATCTGTTTCTGTGTTTTACAGAAGAATATAGAACTAAGTCTGAACAGTTTTTTCTGTTTTGCAGTATGCTTTCTTAACATTTGTTACAGCTAGCAGTAGCAGAGAAAGACAAGATAGTGCTGGTTGTTGGAGAAGATAAAGAAAAAAGTTCACTACCTCTTTCCGATAATTTAATTACCATTTCAAAACAGTTTTTTTACATATGCCTGGACTTTCAGAATAGGCATAAGTATGATTTGTTGAATGCAGTGAAGCCTACTTTGTTGGACAGGATACTCGACTGGAAAAGCTGTCTTTCAGAAAAGGTGACATTACTCTTTTCTCCCACTAAAACACATCAGTCAGATCAATTTCTCTTTATTTCCATTTGGTAGATAAAGTAGCTGTTGGCCAGAATTACTCAGAAGTATAATTTCACAGCTTAAGTGCAGTAATGCATGCAAAAGTAAAGAACTCAGACTGTAGGTGAGACTGATGAATGCATAAAAAAATCCTGTGATTTCCTTAGCTTTTGAGATTGTAGCAATATTGCAGACATTTATATAGCAAACACATAGCTGAGATTTCCTTTCTTTTTTTCTAGGGAGGTCAGCATATTGGCAGCCAGCGCTTACATGTCAGTCACCTTTGGAAGGAAGCAGCAGCAGCAGTTCTACTGAAAAAATTTTCTCCCATTTAAGAAAATTCCAGTTCTACAAGTATTCCCAGTCTTACATTTTCTCTCTGTCTCTGAAACCAGAAAGAATTCTTCAGACTAACAGAAATTTTCAAAATATGACTGCTGGAGAAAAGCATGTACTGCTGGCTCATCGAAGCCAGCAAAGTTGGAATAAAAAAAAGTATGCAGTTGTGTTTCTGGAAATGCTTCAGAAAGCATAGCCAGTAATGGCAAAATAAGTAAATAAATAAATAGATAAATAAATGTAAAAAAAAACTTAATAGAAGAGAAATACAACCAGAGTTTTAAAAGTTTCATTAGGAGACATCAGATACATCTAACAAATTTTTTCCTGTTAATGGCCACTGTTGGAGACCAGACACTAGAAATAGATGGATCACTGTCTCATCCAGCATAACACTTCCTCTGTTCCTCTGTTCCCTGTTGTTACAGGAGCATTTTAAAATAAGATAAACTGTGTTTAAACATAGGAAGTAGACTGTGGAGAAACTGTTTATTCTAAGAGATGAACAAATTTCCTCAAGTTTTTGATGAAAATGCCATTTCCTGCTCAAGGATAGTCTTTTTTTGGTAACTGTGTTTAACCCCTTCCAAGTTGAATGCAGTAGATCTTGCCTGTGCTTTAGTAAGCCTGAAAACCTGTGATTTGTTATTATGTGGTGATGTCAGGTCATCTTGTGTAGAGAAGGAATAGTTTTATCAAATAAATTAAATAAGCAAAGTGTTTTCCCTCAAAGTGTAAGATTATTTATGTACTTCGGCTTATTTTAGATAGAGACCATCCAAAAGTTTTGTTTCCCATTTCAGGTAATGGTAATAAAATAAAATAAAAAAATAAATAAATAAAAAGGTACTTTTACTACCATGGCTGCTCAGGTCTGTGAATAGGTCTAGTGCTCAAATTTCCTTTAGCTCCTCTGCAGGTAATGTCAGAGGGAAAATATTGGACACCGAGGGTGCTACAGTTTGTTTGAATTTCGACTATGTTGAGACACTGATAATTGAATCATGAGTGATATTGACTATTATGCATCATGATTTGGGTTTCAGGGTATTGGTCAAACTACTATTCTTTGAAAAGGGAGTGTTTAAATGATGTCACAATTAAAATCCAACTTCTTTTATAAGTCAGTGGGAATTAGGTACCCAAATTTCTTCTGTGCCTTTGAAAATCTCGGCATAAGTTTATAACAGTCCCTTCTGTCCCTCTAATCTGTGAATCTCTTAACCTTCCTACCATGGGAATTAAACTAATTTTCAGCTCATAGATTGGTTATGCTGAGATCCACTTCATTTACTTACTGATGGGAATTATTTTTCCCTGTTTTATGCTGAAAGAAATGTAAAACACTCTCCTAACCCATGGTAGCTATCGCTGATTTTGTTTGTTTGCTTGGAGTCTGTTTTGGGGGGTGGATGATAATTTCTGTATATGTTGTTTAAGATAAACAACACGGTTTAAATCAATAGTTGAAGTTTTTAGTGTGTGTTTTTAATATTTTTTCAAAAGTAAAGAGAGTAGGTAATCAGAAAAAAGAGAAAGTAAGCACACTGCGGGGCTGGAAGAGAAAGCTTACTTTGATTTTTCCCTCCACAGTGATGCATGAATGAGAGGATATTATGGGTCCATATGTGGTTGCTGTACCCCAGGAGAACTGCAAAGTGACTTTCTTCTTTCTCTAGAAGACTTACTCATGAAATGATGAAATATGAAGAACAGATAATTCAAAATTTTTCTGTACATTTCTTCTCTTGTCCTTCAAAACTGTTTTGAAAAATGTTAGGATTTTTCCTTGGAACTTAGGGTCCCCATGAAAAATGAGTTTTATTTCTTTGAGTAACATAGAAAACTGTTTTCCAGCTCTCTTGATTGGACTAAGACTAGTCCCCCAAACCCCTGCATTGCATGTGTCCTCAGCTCACCAGTTACTGTAGTACTGCAAGACACTGTGATGAACAAAGTTGGATTTATCTGAAATATAAGCAGTTGCTTATTTGTTTTTAATTCTTCACCCTGCTTCCTTTCATCCCCGTTGATTTTGAAAATTTGTGGATCATGGGAATAATACATTTTGATATGCTTGGAGTGCACTCATTTAATGAGCTTACCAGCTTCTTATTGATGACCTCCACTTGCTCAAAGTGAATCTTTCCAATTTACAAGAATATATTTTTACTGGTGAAAGAAAAGTCTTTATTGTACTGAGATATTTCACAATGCCCCACCTGACCTACAGAAGGTGCAGACTTTCACTGTTATGTCTGCTGCCTTTGGATGAATGCCTCAGATGCTCTGGTTGCCTCAGCTGTACTAAATACCTGTAGATTGGCAGCTGAAACAAGGACTGTTCCAGGCTGTATATGAATGCTCTGCCTGCATGTTATCTGAGTGTTCATTTCCCATTATGGAAATTAATCAGTATAGACAGTAGAGAGCAATTCTTTGCATTTGGTCAATTGACTAATTTTCTGGTCTCCACTTGCTGTGTTGAGTAGGTCCCTGTGAACTATACTAGGAACTTACACACCGAGTTCACATGTAGGCACATTTAAGTGGTCAAATTACATTTTCTAGAGCTGATTTTCACCCTATTTCTTTTGAAGGAAACTAATTATCAGTGGAGCGTGTTATCTGATAATTCAGAACCGCTGATGCTTTCTTCTTTTTTAAAATGTGCAAGACCAGAGAAGGGTTAGAAATTATTTTTAATTTTTTTTTGACCTACCCCTCTGGCCCTTTAGGGAGAGCCAGATAGTATTGATAGTAGGACACCATGCTACTGAAAAAACTTGGTTACATTCTACTGAACTCCACTGGAAGAATACAGTTGCTGAAGGAAAGTGCCTCAGGTGTTTCAGAATTCCACTGAAAAAAGAAAATTTTATAATAATTGGAAAAGGTATGTGACAACAGTAGAAATAGGAGTCCTAGCACTATGGTAATGTACCTATATAGTTTCTGGGACCTGAATTGTCATGTCTGTGTGACACTATGTTGTTCTTCATATATGCACTCAGCTCACCTCTGGGTAGTTTGAGTAGAGACACCCAATTGTGCATCATGAAGGCATAAAATTGGTTCACTATAAAGGAAGATTTCATAATGGTTGACTCTGCATCTATAGCCAAGGGCATCTGTACATGTCATTGAAATTACTGAGATTGAAATAAAGTTGAGTTGCCTTATAATGTATAAAAAAAGAGCAGATTAAGAAAGCACAAACTTTAAGGCCAGTTTCTCATAATGACAAAACAGAGGATATGAAGTTTAAGAGAAGGTAGGAATCAAAGTAAGATGATTTAGAGGCAAGCAGATACAAAATAAAATCTTTTATTGAGTAATCAAAGTTAGGAAAAAAAGTATGCATCAATTCCCATGGAAAATAAAATAAAATTCAGACCTGCTAGATCTTCTCCTTTACATCTTCAATTCCTTCTTTTTTATCTTAAAAGATACTTAAAAGAAGGCTTGGCTGAACAAGGTCATTTTTAAGTTGTATTAAAAAAGCAAATATGTATGTAAAAATGGAATTATTTTTTGTATTCCTCAGCACTTACAGATCACTTCCCAGTTAATAAACACTATGGGTAAAATTCAGTGGCCTAAACACAGGCATTTAGTGCTCTTTCAGGTATTCTGTATCTCATATATTCATGTGGGGCTGATGGATATGACACAGGACCCACTGGGGTTCAGTGCCTTTCTGGAGTGACAGATGATCAGGTGCAATATGAAGGCATGACAAAAGTGATGCTGCTTAACTCTGGTTGGGTAACCAACTCACATCTTTAAAGAGAGAGATCATGTGTGAAGGAGCAAAACCTGATTTCCATGGACCTGGAATTATACCCCATGGTTATGGTAGCTGCAAAATGTTAACCACAACATCCTGTTGGAGGTCCCCAGGAGTCTTATTAACAGGGACCTTTTCCTCCTCCAAACATTAACAATAGAATATATTTTTTTTACTATTACGGAAGTTGAATCAGCATGTACAAGTCCATCTTAAGAATATCTGCTAACAGTGAAATACATGACTGAGATTTATTAAGATCCCTGCACACTCCTAAGGGGGACATGCTGTAAATCCTGCTTGCATGAGTAAAGTAATTGAGTTTACCTACAGAAAAGTATAGTGGCCAGTCTGTATTTGTTCGAATTTGTTTAGATGTCTTAGGAAGTTTTGTATTTCTGTGATTTTTATGGTGGTAAACCAGTTGCTAATAAAATCACACCATTATTTAAGCAGAATTATCTTTTTGATCATTTAAACACTAATTAAAGTCACAACTTGAATTATTTATAAAACTTCCTTAAGGAATGACACACTTAATGACTGCCTAGGAACATAATTGTTTTTGTGAATTGTGTGACTTTTGTAGCCTGACAGCTTGGTGAAAGGAAATCATGCCACCATGTCACAATTTATTTTGCTTTGCTATGATAGGAATTTGAGCATGGTCTTTACTGATATGAAGTGACATCTAATTTAGTCTGTCCTAGCATGGTCCAGTAGCACCCTAGTTAACAGTTAATATATAACACAACTTCAAGTGGATTGCTAGCTACTATAAAGTATTTTGTGGTACCAGGACTTATTCTGATGAAAAATATAGGAAATGTGGCATAATATCAACAATCTTGAAGCAGATTATTTGCTTCCTTCAAAAATAAACACAGAGGCACGGCATACTAGGTTACCAACTAACTATGGGTTTGCATTAGGGTGTTACTGTGCTAATGGTGATCAGTTCTGAGAATTATTTTTAACATAGGCATTAGGAAGTCTTTAAAACCTTCTAATGTTCCTTAGGAAACATCACTAAGAGAAGTAACAAAGTAGTGTACTGCAGTAGTTAGGATGACGTCAAAGAGAAGGGTGAAAAGAAGAAGCACATGAACTCTCAGCATAGAATTGTGATGCTGAGAACAAAATTAATCAAGACACCAAAGGATGAAGAGAGAAGAAATTATTTAATCTTTAATTGCCTATACACCAATGATAGCAGCTTGGGTAATAAACAAGCAGAATTGGAATTGCTTATTTATGAGCATAAACACAACCTGTTTGGTATAACAGAAACCTGATGGGATGATTCACATGACCAGAATGCTTAAATCAACGCTTATGCTTCTTTTAGGAAGGATTATTCAGGCAAAATAGTAAAGGAAGTGACATTTTTTCTTAAAAAAACAAACCAATTCTATCTTTTATTGAATTAGGGATAATTAAGAAAAAGAAAAGGACAATAATCAGTGTTTATATGAATGAACTTCATCAGTAAGTATCTACAAATATATACTGTTCATCAGATATGCAAATAGAGCAAATTTACAAATATCAGATCACCAAATCATGCTGTAAACTAGATGACTGACTCCTTAGTTACCTGTAAAGTTCAGGAAGAATTTAAAAACCTGTAATGGTCTTCTGTAATCTAGGGAACTTCATTCTTCATGGCATAAAGTAGAAGCCTCAGGCTACCACAGTTAAAATATCACTGGAATTTCTGGTTATTATGTAAAACAATTCTCAAATGTCTTCTCAAAAAATGCCATGAAGGTAAATGGGAGGGGACTGAAAGAAGTACCACGGGACTGACTAAACACAGCTGAAGGCCACCTCAAAGTGAAAACCTCCTGATATTAAGATTATTTATCTTACCAAATGGAAGATTAAGAATGACTATATGATGGTTTATACAAAAAAAAAAAAAAAAAAAAAGGCATTAAAAGATAGTGTCTCAGTGTATAAGGAGAGTTTATATTCCAGTGTTCATCACTTCGTTTGGGTGCCTAGAATATATTTTATCCATAGTGTGTGTAAGTAGTTCCTGGAAGACCAGAGCACAGACCCCTCTGCTACCAGCTAAGTAACTGTGGCTACAAAATCACATAATTGTGAATTATATGAGGGAAGATTGTGATCCCAGAAGTGGAGCAGCTTTGAAACTACTGGGTTACCTTTTCATGCATGTTTACATTATTTTGTCACTGTGACGTGACAACACCGGTCACTGCTCTCTCTTTGATTTGTAGGTTTTGTCCATTTTTGTCAGAAGTGTTTCTTTAGTATAGTAAATCACACAAAATGCTGTTGAGTACCGACTGTATGATGAATATAATCTCTGGAAAATAACTATGGTACAAAGGCAATGCGTGTACTATAGTTTTGTAAGGAAGACACTAAAGTCCTCATCTGACTGCTTAAATATTAATTTATTATAACACTTTTTATGAGCAACGTTGTGTATGTTAGATTTCATGGGTTTTGTATATGAGGCAAATTCTTTGTCAACTGCTGTAAAGTTTATAGTGATGGAAGGGTAATGAGACAAAGTGCCAAGCTATATAAACATCACATTGCTGTACCTTGAATAAAGAGCCTGTAAACTGTTACTGCTCAAAGATTTTAATGAACTTAAACCAATTGTGTCCTTAAAGTGTAGAATCTAAATGCCAGAGGTTCTAGTCAGGGTGAGTAAGCATGTGGGTACTTCCACAAAAAGATTTCTAAGTTACAATAGGGTTGTGACAAATTTTTCTGCAATCTTTACTTTAAAAAGACAACTGTTAAGATATTTCTTATGATTTTTAATTTTTTTCCTTCTTCTTCTTCAGTTATAAAAGGCCACTGGGTATATGAAAAGGTAATGGTAGTGTAATAAAATTGATTATAACTCCTGAAAACTTCTCAGATATATTAGTAATTATGTGAACTGTAATAAAGAATAATTAGCAACTAGACATGAAGGTTCTGTCTGGATGATCTGATAACCTAGTTGCAGCCACAAGGAAATGTGACTCAGCATCTGAATGCATGAGAGAGGCAGGAATCTTTCTAAATTTTATTAAGTTGAATTCTACAGTCTGTTTAAACTCGGTGCATTGTATAAATGTACAAAATCTTGACCATATAACCTATTTTTTTGATCATAAAAGCATGCATTCTGGACCCTGAAATACTCATATGACTCTTCAATTTGATCAGTATGCAATTCCTTTACTTACCCGAATTCTTTCATTGTGGTTAAATGAGGTTCCTTTGCAGATGTGATGGCAGACTGCATAGTACAGGAAAGTTGGTGCATCAGGTAATGAGTACTTTATTCTGGATTTCAAAGGATCTGTGCTGCATAGATGTAAAGAAAGTTCAAACATTTACATGAGGATTGTTCTTATTGCCCTTGCTATTTGGGATGTTCAGCACATAAACCCACATTTAGTTGATTAAAAATAAATCACAGGTCACCTTTGACTCACATTTGCTTAATTTGTGAGAAAATAGACTGTTTTTCTAATTTTTGCATGTAAAAAAAACACCAAAAGACACAGAATGCCACCTAGTAAAGTTTGATCACTGCTCCTAGAACAGATACAGTCATGGTGCAGCATTTGTCACATAAAATGAATGTAGGGTTTCTAATTATAGCTGTATATCAAAAGGACAAAAAACATGGTGACTTGTTCTCCTTGGAATAGTGTCTCTAAGTATTTGTTGTGTGCTCTACATCTGTTACATGACAGGTTGTTAATGATGTGTGTGTTCATTAAAGGTAAAGTGCCTCCTGTGTGCTGTAGTCCTTAAATCTGTCTCTGAGATCCCTACTTGAGCACCCATGATATATTTTCCCAGATTAGGTCCTTTGAGGGGTCTAAAGAATACCTAGTAGCTGTGCTGTTCTCAATCAATTCTTCTATCAATGGTCATTCTCATTCATTTCTTTCAAGTCACATAAGAACATTCACTGTGGAGTTAAAGTGAAAGACAATACAACCACCAGTCCTGATATACATTATTAAATATTATCAAATACAGCCTCATGGATTTCTGTCATCTGGTTTGCTTTAACAGTCCTTAGGCACATTCATAATGTAAAAATGTATTCTTTATTTTATTTTATATTATACTACTTTATCTGCCTACAGATGGTATTGTATTATCCTGGGAAATTAGTTGTGTGCAAAATATGAATAATCTAGCCTTCTCCTTCAACTATTTTCTTTACTTTTTCCAAATTAATTTTATCCTCATGCATTTCATTGACTTAAGTCACTCATGGCCTATTCTTTAGCTCAGTCAAGGAAATGCTTAGCAATTTTTTTACTCTTCTTCCTTTCAGTCTTGACGATTTTTCTTTTGATCTCTACTTTCTTGGTTGTACTCACCAGCCCTTTCATCATATGTGCTAGACTTGGTCTCCAAGATTTCCAGTACTACTGTGGTGAAACTACCCAATTACTCTGGAATTACTGTTTCTTAAAATGAAATTTCTGCTAAAACTGTGGAATGTCAAAATCAAGAAAGCTAACTGAAGTCTAGAGTAATGAGCATCCTTAAAATACAAAGGATATACTTTGCCAGAAGACAAAAGATTTTTGGCAAAGTTGCTCAAAAGATGAAAATTAAATGTTAGCTGTGATATCATAGGATTTTAATAAAGTGTTAGGATCAAAATTTCATTACATCTTGCTTAAAAATTCATATTGATAGAAATTATTTGTTATAGGCTGAGAACCAAGGAATTACAAACAAAAGAAAGTAAGGATAAGCAGTAATATTTCTAGCTGCAGGTTTAAGGATTTCGTTCTTTCAGTCAGTTACAAGTGCAACAATGAGGGTGTTGGAAGAACAGAGAAGGAAAATGTATAAAGAAGGAAATTTTAAGTTCCCCCTTCGTAAAGACATTTAAGAGCACTAAATAAGTTTGTCTTGAGTAAGCAAAACCAAATGCTACAGGGAAAAATGGTACCAAAGTTTTGTTGAGGTCTGACACCATGGAGATGAAGACTTTTTACGCTGTTGTAAGGCACGCAGTGGTGCCAGGTGCAGGTGCCCAGGTGTTGGTAGCAGGGGCTGCAGGGTCTGCCCTGTGCCAGACACAGCTGGTTCCAGATGGCTCCAACGGATCCACCACAGTGCGCAGCTGAGCCTTGCAGCCAAGGTGGTGGCACCTTGGGGAAAACGTATCTAAGAAAGAGTAAAGTGCTGCAAAGGCAGTGAGGAGTGAAAGCAGGCCTGTAGGCTATTCCTAAGGTGAAAGAAGATGGAGGGGAAGGGGGTGCTCTGGGTGCCAGAGCAGAGATTCCCCTGTATCCTCTGGAAGAAACCATGGTAAGTTGGCTGCTCCCCTACAGCCCGTGGAGGATTGTGGCAGAGCAGATACCCACAGTGCAGTCTGGGGGGCACCCCACACCCAGGCAGGTAGCTGTGCCTCGATGGAACTGCAGCCCATGGAGAGCCCATGCAGGAAGAGGGAAAAACATTAAGAGAAAAGAAGGAGCAGAGAGGAGCTGTTACGGGCTTACCATGACTCCCCATTCATCATCCCCCTGTACTCCTCAGGAGAGGAGCTAGAGGAGTGGGTGATGGAGTGAAGTGGAGCCTGGGAGAAAGGGGGTGGAGGGAAAATATTTTAGGTTTTGTCTTTATTTTTCACCATCCTACTCTATTTTAATTAGCAATAAATTAATCTTCCACAAGTCAACTCTGTTTTGCCTGTGACAACAATTGGTGAGCAATCTCCCTGTCTTCATCTAAACCTATAAGCTTTTTCATCTTATTTTTTCCCCTGTCCTGTTAAGGAAGGGTAATGAGAGAGTGGCTGGGTGGGCAGCTGGCAGTTGGCCAAGGTCAACTGACCACAGCAGTTAAATTAAAAGAAAATGTGCATTAAATATGAATGAATGCTTCATATCTAGCTGTGGATAACCTCAAGGAGCAATTGGGATAGCCCCATTGTTTGAAATATTATCTCTAGGAAATGCACTGTATGGAACAAGGCTGGATCAGCTCACAGCAAGATGAGTTAGAGAATTACTTGATCTTTTTCATATCTAATCTCACTGATTCATAAGGACTGCTATACTGGCTGCCTTTTGCTTTGTCATTGGCGCAGAGCACTGGGAATGCAATTGTGACAGAATATTCATGGTACTACCTGTTACACGCACCCCAAACCATGCAGTAAGTTTTTAATCTGCTGAAGTGAAAAGAAAATGGAGTTGTCATCTTCTAGAGAAATTAATTTCCGACACTAGGGTTTCTTTTGTGGAGGTTGCTGAGGTGTAGTTGTTATTGCTGCAGTGCTGTCAATGTTCATTAAATGTCCCACTCTCATGTAAGGAATGAAATAAACAGAAGTGGAAATTATTGAAAAACAGAACTATTTGGATTTTTTTTTCTTTTTATTGAACTTACCCAGTAAATCCTGCCTTGATGAAGTCAAAATTTCTCTTTAAATCACTCTGATTAAGGAAAAATAAAAGTCAGAAAATAATTATTCACACCACGAGAAAAACTCATGGCAGAGTCTTTTATGCTCAAAATACATATATGTACATACATATGTACATATAAAATATTACTCTAAAATACATGTTAATGTATTAATATTATTTTCTTTATTGTTTATCACTGCTGAGTGTGGTCCAAAAATAAAAATACTTAATTTTTCAAGTTATAAAATTTTATCAGCAAAAATAAGACAAAGACAACTGCTACAGATACCAACATTTGACTTTACATGTTAGATCAGCTTGCATCTGAGTTATGGTGTGGAACAGTTTGACGTTTCGTGTGTAACATAAAGACTGTCCATTGTCTCTGGTAGCTAATCTCTTCAGGTTCATAGTCAATAGGAAGAGAGAGGTTCCTCCTGAGGGCAATGCAGAATGTAAAATTACATTCATGGTTCCTCTGCTGAGGATTATAGAATCCTCTTCTGAATTGCCTGTAGAGATACTTCTGTCTCTGCTCTGGCTGTAGTGGGAGTCTTGGGTGATTAGCCTCCCTGAGCTAAGGTTGTTTTATGAGAATCGCTGCTCTTCTCTGATTTGTTCAAGACATCTCGACATGGACTGCAAGACTTAAGATCATTTCTATGGACTTTGGATCCAGAAATTTCTCATCATGGAAAGAAGGCACTCATCTAGAAATTGGGACATTTCCATTCCTCCTAGGTCACATTTCTCCTAATATTTTAAAAATGAAATAGAGAAAGAAAAGACATAATATGCCATATTGCACAGTATTGCATTATGCATCTCTTAATATAACAGAATGATATTCAGAGGATAAAGTAATTAAAAGTGAAAAGAAATTAAGAAAAGTTTCATTTTGAACTAAAACACATCTTTTCCCTAAATGAAATCTTCCAAATCCATTTATAAATTTCTATTTCACAAGAAGTGCAGAATATTTGGTTTAATTATTGAGAATGAAATGTTGAAAATGATTTTTTTTTTAAAGTGTAATACAGGACTCTTCCTTGAAACCAAATTAATCACATTTGGCTGTTTATAAGAAAAAAAAATTGGGCTGGTCAACCGTAGTTGTCTGGTTGTCCAAAAGGCCATGGACTTAAATTTAGTTCTGGGGCTAAACGTGAATAGACTCACATCCACGACGCTGATTTAGAGTAACTCCGCTAGGGTATGGAGGCACCCATCCTACACAGAACCTGGCTGTCAGTCTCTTCTGTGTGTGTGTGTGTTTGCCCTCTACAATTTCTATTTAATAACATATGCCATATATGTAGCATGCCAGATTTCTACTGTTCTTCCACTGGTCAGTTTGCCCACAGAATATTTATATGGGAAATTATTATGGAAGAATGTTTTTTTATAACAACCTGGACATAAGCATGGCAGAGGACAGGGAAAATTGTCATTAGTGTAAGAAGCCTAAGCTGGCTGAAGCTTTGATGTGCCATGGCCTCAGCACTATTCCTGCTGCACTCATGAAATTAAAAGAACTAAAAAAAACCCCTAGGTTTTCTTATGGCACAAATTTGTATGAGGTATGTAATAGCAAAGGTCAGTTCTGTTAGATATGACAATTCAAATATAAATTACAGACAAATCTCCGTGTCCTCACAAGGTAGATTCTTTCCTTAGGGTTTATTTTTAATCCAGTTTCTGGCTTACAATAAAGTCTACCGAATGCCTAATATTATATTGTTTCCTTCACGCCTAAGTCTGGCTGCATTTCCACTCCCAGGTCTTCATAACAGCATTCTTATCCTTACTCTTGCTAGTGGCTTGCAAGATCTCCTGCTGCCCCTTAATCTCCTCTGGGAAAGGACACCTCCCCTGTCCTAGAGTGGTCCTATGGATACAGAATATGGAAGTCAAGATAAATTGGCAGCTTTCACCTCGGCTGCTCACTCACATTGCTCTTGAAGAACAGGAATTACAGAGACTGTTGAGCAGGCAAATTAAGCAGTTATATAAAGTGTCATCCAAAGATATGTAAAATTTTAGGTATGCAAAAGCTTTGAAATATTGCTTGAACATTACCTCATGGGATAGAAAAGAATGTTGTACCTCACAGAAAGCAGTAAGGTCAGCCAGGCTGGGCTAAGCTGGAACAGCCAGGGTCATCACCAGAACTGGAGAGACAGGTCACCTCACTGAAAGATGTGTGCATGTGTAAGGCAATTAGCAGGTGTGTTAATAACTTCAGGATATCAATCTTGATGAAAGGAAGGTAGAACAGCAGTAAGGAGTGGAAATTTGCATCTGAAAGGAATATAGAAGAATGCTGAAGCATAAAAATGCTCAGCTTTTCCCAAACTTGGGTTTTCTTCCATGAATGCAATCTCTGAATACAATAATGGTAAAAACTTTTATTCACACAATTGCATACATGTCTGAATGTTTTTCTGGGGTTGTTAAAAAGCCCATGGAGCTGTATGGATTGGAACATTTGAGTTCAGACTGCTGTGGTCTCTTAAGAAGAATGAGCTGCTTTCATGATCTGATGAACAGGACTATCTAGGAAATCTTGTAATTTAGTAAATTTAGTAAAATATTGTGAAGAGTAATTGAATGCAAAAGAAGCTATAGCACATAATTAAGCGTTATTTTTCATGCTTTAAAATGGACATTATAAAACACATCTTGCTTTTAAAAGTAGATAAAATCGTATAAGAATGCTGCTTATAGAAAAACAGAAATTTTGCTTAACTGTTGTCAGTAAATAATTTGTAGAATGAATTTGAGGAATCATTTTCAATTAACTTAGACCTGGACAACGTATCATTGGGAACATACATATGTACATTGTTTTGTAATAGCATACTGAGAGCTTGGGCGCTATGCTTTTCCTGTAGTCCTGAAGTTAATATTAATTTTGTAGGCTTGAGCTCATTGTGTCCATCTATAGGCATTTAGGAATAAAGAGTTAGTTTCAAATTACTCACATCTGCTGTCCCCTTCTGGAAAACTAATTCTGAAAATCCCTTTCAACACAAAAACTGAATCTCTCTTTTGAAAGTACAGCAAAAGAAAAAAAAATCTGTGAGGCAAAGGAAAATCTTTTTCTTTGCTGAAGTCAAATAATACTAGCTTGTGAATAACTATTATTTCATACAAATTTTTGTCAGGATGTAAAAAAGGAAAGTGGTATCATTATAAGCAAAACCTCTGATAAATAATTGAATCTCACTGAGATATTCATTTTAATAACATTTGTTCTGACTGTCCATGAAAAGCATAATGACTTCCAATGAGCTAAGTCCTTTAAAAACTTTCTTCAAGACCTGGAGTATAATTCAAACAGAATAAGTCTAGAATATTCTTTGATATTTAAAACTTATATAGCTAATTGTATCAGAAGCCTGCTTGAAGTCAAAATTTGCTCTAAGATGGTTTAGAGAATAAAAGTGGATAATACCTGTGCTTATTCAAATTTGGTTATAAAATCAAACATTCCCTGCACATTTTAAAAACAATACCAATTTGGGAGCAAACAACATACATTTAATCATATTAGGAAACAGAGTTGTTAGCATAAAAATAGGTGCTAAAATTTCAACTCAGCTAGTACATCGTAATACTAAAAGGGAGAACTGTTTTCCTTTTATCTGAGGAAAATTAGAATTTCACATTTTTTTAAAGTAAGGGAGGCATTCACATAATCAGTACAATATGTATACAGAACTGTTCACTTCTCCAGTTTTTATTTATTATAAACAAACCAAATAATACAAACTTATTTAACAAACATGATGAATAGTATAGTATCATCAGGCATTATCACTTATTGCATTCATTTTATTAAGACATGATTAGAAAAAAGTATTATATTAGAAACAGGTTTTTAACCTTGCCAGAAAGCCTAAAGAAATAATGCTAGGATCCAAATATACAGAACTATGCAAGTATGAAGCATTTAATTTATCATTGCTATTAACAGAAGAAATACTGTCAGATCATTTACCAAACAGTGTCTAATTAATTCATTAACTAATATGAATATTTCTCACTGAAATAAGTGTATCTGAGGGAAGTCATTATTTTATGTTACATTGGCTTATAGGTATGTGTTGGATTAACTGTAGGTAGTCAAATTTGACGAGTCGTGAAGAAAGGATATTTCAAGAAGTAGTCATTTGAACATTTGATGTAATGATGAAACAATACTGATAAAACAAGTTTGATGTTTCAATGTCTGCTGAATGTGTTTCTACTCTGGTAAACAAGGTGCATATCAACTTCATTTTCTCTGCTATAGCATCCGGCTTTAATTAATTTTTTTGTTGGTTCTTTCAAGAAGATTATTAAATTTCTCTATCATCTGTTATTTTTTTGAAAATACAATTAGACCTAAACCTTTCTGAGAGCATTTTATCAGATCTGATATCTTAAATGAGAGACATTGTCCTTTGCAAATTCATATGCTTTCATTAGATTAAAAGGCCTCCCGTTAGAACTTTTCATTTAAATTTATATGAGATTTTTGGTGTGTAATTCCATGCTTCACAATATTCGATTTCTTCTTCAATATTATCCAAAAGCTGTTGCTTTTTTATTACATTTATTGTTATTCCATCCTTTGGTGCTCTTATGCTGAAGGAGATAATAATTAAAACTGCATAACTTTGGTTGATTTTTTTACAAAAAAAGATATTTTTATATGTGCCAGAAAAATTATCACCAATAGCTTCACTAAGTCTTTAAATGAAGTTCTAATGAGGTAAATTTCCTTATTGAATTAGATACTTGTTAGCATGATGAAATTATTTACTTTAGCGTCTGCAAATTAGAGCAATAATGTACAGAACACTACTATTAACCCTAACAGAAATAACAGTACCAACTGCAAATTTTTTTTTTTGTTTTGTGTTTTTGGCATTTTGATCAAAGATAAGAAAAAAATCAGATTTTAATTTGAATATGAATGTATTAGCAAAAGAAGTGCTGCCTGGTGATCATTGTGCCATTCTCTGTTGAGGCTGGTTGTGAGGGAGACACTTTGTAAAGTTTTGCTGCCCAGAGAAATCCACCTTTTGGCTAGGCAAAATGTCAATCTTGAAACACTGTTTGTGTCTCTATTACATAAAGACATGCTCTTCAGACCATTTCTTCCTTCCCTTAAAGAAGTTTTTGCTGTTGTGCTTGCAGAGTAGAATCAGTTGAACTCTCATATTGTTATCACCGTGAACAACAGCAGCACAAAGTGGAGCTCTCCCGTACGTTCTTGTCCACTGCTGCATGAGTGGAGGCAAGGAGAAAAAGTACATGACATGAATTCTGTCTGCACTAACGAGGATCAGTGTCCTGTACGCTAACATGGCATTTTGGGTGAATGCTTGTGCACAGAAAGCTGCAGTGCTTTCTTGTGTGCACATAGAAGGTAGTTCTGGTCTGTCTGAAAATGTATCTACAAAATGGTGTATTATTTTGCCTTTTTTTATTTTTACCTGCCCATCCCTCCTGAGGAAATGTCTATCAATTACAATCTGTTATTACCAAAACATATTTTCTATTTATTTTTTAGCTTATTAAATTACCCCTGTTGTATGTTGAACCGATTTACACCTATCTGTTATAATTTGCCTAGTGGAATACATGTCACTGGTGAATTCGGAGCATGGTGTTTAATTTGCATGAAGCTTTCCAGGTTAAATGTTATCTAAAAATCAACTGAATTTTTCCTTCACATTAAAGTTCCTTGGATTCTCTAGAGTCTCCATTTTCCCTTCTCATTATTTTTCAATGTCCCTCCAGCATTTCTGGATTTTTTTATCAGGTTTATTCTCTTTTTTGCAACATTTTGTCTTCAGCATTATTTTGTGGCCTCTATGCCTCTTATCTCATATTCATCACATTTCAGTTCATGAGGCAGATCTGGTATTTCAGTGTTCAGTTCATCAAAATGCTTCATCACATTGTTGCACCTGCTTTGCTTTTTGGACCTCACAGGACTAGCAGGTAAGAGGCAGCCCTGCACAAAATGCCCATAAAATGCTAAAGAAATAAAAGTAATTTCAACATTTGAAACTGTAGAATGTCAGAAGGCTTTTTCTGTAGAATGTTATCTTTTTGAAACATGGAGGACTGGCTATTGAAATCCAGTATCCAGGCCAACAGCTGCAGCATTTCAAGCTATGGACAGTATTCCTTCAACCAGGAAATAACAGATATTCTGATAAACTTTGCAAATGTCATGCCACCTACGAGAAGTGAATTTCTGTTATCAGATTCCCTAGAATTTCCTGGTGCAAATAGGGACTAAACCAGGAAAGGGTCTGGAGACAGATGAACATGTACATTCTTGAGACTGAACAGAAATGGAAATTTTGGGAGGGACTGTTCCATGTATTGACTAAACTATGTTAGCAGAAATCAAGAGAAGAAGTTTTACAGCTGTCACATGCTGTTTCTGGTCTGTGTCTGCATGGCATTCGGCTCCTAGGCAAGCAAATGAGGTGGTCTTGCTGAGATGACCAGAAGACTGGAAGCATAGTATGGCAGCAATCGGAAAACAGCACCCTTAGAAGCTAGAAACAATCCAGAAAATGCTGTTTCAGAGGCCAATAAAGTTGATGAAAAACACATGGGAGAGTCTGGCATGACAAGTGATTACCCTGCTTGTCAAATAACCAAAGTGTTACGAAAGGGATTGAGAGATTTAGAAGCGGGATTCAGGAAGAGTTAGGCATTTAAGCTCTGAAAATCTAATCTCTTGTCCCCACAAGAAAGCAAAATAGTCTAAGAAGTCACCTATTGATTTAAGCAATTCTGAATTAAGTAGTTCTGCAGACTTGTGCATAAGGGCAAGCCTCCTGTGTCATACACATTCCAAGAGACTTTAACTTGATTTTAACAGGTGTTCTGTTTCTAGACAGGTAACTACCTGCAGTGAAATGTTTGCAGACTTAGGACTCTGCCCAGGAGGAATACTGGGAGTGACTTTTGGGCTGTCCAGGTGACTCAGGAGCATGGGCACCCGCAAGCTTCTAAGTCTCCTTGACATTTCTGAAAACTCCTGCGTTGCAAATGCATTTTCTAGGACTGATTTAGTTAGTCCTTCTGAAGTGCTAAAGCCTGTTTTCCAGTTTGTCTTTGCCCCGATTGCAACGCATCCCGCTGCGGGAAGAGTAGAAAAGCAATCTGTTAGGGTTTGGGATAGAAGCACTCATGCGCACTCATTTTGTGTGCTCATCTTTTGATCTCTTCCTTAAAACCCTGCATGACTCATGAGAATGTGTTTATAGCTGAATAGCCCTGAAATGTTATGTCGCTGATGCAGATTGACCTCCATAAATAGCATGTCCTCTATACCAAGATCCATTTTCTCCACTCTCTACTGCTCCTTTGGGATGATTTTTACTGTTGTTCCTAGCTCTGGGGATTTTTGTTGAGAGCCTGTTTGCAGAACACATACCACACATACCTTTCAAGGCTCTCTGACTCTTATTACTGATATTACTTTTAAAAATGATTTAGTGAAGGCTACAGATGTGCTAAATGGTTTGGCAAAAAAGCATGGAATGCCTCTGAAGAGGGGCATCCACCTGCTGACTCATGAGTCAGTGCTTCTTTGGTTTTACAGTGCTGAATGTAAAATAAATAGCAGATGATGAGAAATGTTGTACACTGCAATAAAACACAGAGAATGCACAATTCATGACAGAAAAGTAAATCTGCTGCACATTTTGTTACAGAATGTTCACTCTACTATTCTGTTTCTCAAAAGGGTTCAAGTGAAAATGCAAAACCCTCCTTTTGCAAAGCATTTTAATTTCAGATCATTCCTGCAATCCTCCAGTCTGTCTGTTCTCTCCCACGGGAATTAGCACCTTCTTAAAGTACTGAGTCATAAATGGCAAGTACCTGACCTGAAGTATTTGGCTGCTATCAAGTTTCTTTAAAAACAAGAGAGAGGGAGAGAGATATTAAATATCAGCACCATAAGCTGCAGTTTAGAAGGAAACTAGCTAAACAAAACACATTTGGCATAGACACAGTTCAGTGCCACAAACTGCACTAATGTGATGAGGTAAAGAAGGAAAAATAAAGAAGTGTTGTTTCATCCTCCCCTGAATTGTGGTTGTGCCCAGTAGTGGGTTTCTTAATGTTTCCATTACATCCCCCTATTTTTAGAAGTTAATAGCTCGGCTATAACAATTTGCTTCAGGCTGAAGCTTGGCATACAAGGTCTCAGTCAGGGAGCACATTTAGTGAAATAGAAGATTACCCATTTTAAAGCCATATTTTTTTTCTGTCATACAATCTAAAAATATTCTTCATTTCAGAAATGACATTTGGCATCTGATTTATCTATAATGTAATCTGGTATCTTTTCTCACTGCATTTGACCAATGAAAAGCACCATCAGAGAAAAAAAAAAAAAAAAGCAGGTTTTTTTGGTTTGTATTTGTGTATCCATATGAAATTGGTGGCCACTGTTTTCACTCTTCCAGGATTTAAACCAATCTGTAGCCATTTGAAATTCAAGGAGATATAAGTGGAGCTGATTATATGACATCTGTCTACTGTGTGAGTTTTTTTTACTTTGGTGTAAGACATTGCAGGAGAAAAGATAAAGGACTAGATGAACTGTGAGTATCTAATACTGCAGTTCCTATCTTTCTCTGTTTCCTAGACCTTGCTTGCTCAGGTACTCCTGCAATGCCTACCTTAAAAGATACTTGCTAGAAAGAAAAAGTGCTTTGTCTGAACAGAACATGAAACTTAAACAGTGTGATACCTCTTAGTCTTCTGTAAATTTATTTTTCTATATTTGCAATTATACTAAATATAGTGAATAGATGGATGAAAGAAGGCAAATTCTGGCAAAAAGACAAACACCCTGAATTTTTTATTCTATTGTATTGTAAAAGTGATGCACTAGTAGTTACAAAAGCAACATATACATATTTTAATGATCTAAAATACTGTAAATAATGTTAGATATTTTTTGCTTGTTTAGAAGTTATTTCTGGTTTTTGAAAGATACATTTGGTTTTGTTTGTATTGTGGCTAAGGGAAAATCAACTTCCCAAGTTATATTATTGCTCTGCTGTATAATACTTCTGGGGCTTTTATGGGCTGGAAAGCTGTAGTAAAGCTATGTTTACTCCTTTTTTCACACATCTCACTTCATTTTTCTTGCATGAAGTTGACGGTCTTGAACTTTTTGTTAAGGTACAGATGAAGGAGTAAAACATGAAATTTACATGGAAATAGTGAAAGAGAAAAGATGTCCTGTCCCTCAGTCTTGCAGTGGCGTCTGCGCAGCCCAGTGTTCTGGACACAATGATCTGCTCTTAAGCAGGGCTATACCTCTGTTGAGCAGTCTGTCTATTTGATACAGCAGCATGATAATGTTCCTTTTCCCCATAGCATCTGCACTAATTCTTGATATAACCAACCTAAAAAGATAGTATCAGGCAGTTGTTACAGGCCAGAAAAGCACTTGATACTTCAAAATTTATCTTACACTTTTTCCATGCAATAGAATGCAATTTGTTATCATAGGCTTCTGTATCAATTCATTCCTTTTTGGGGAATATTTTATTTCAGCATCTTTCTTTTTTTTCTCATTAGTTTCCATTTTAGCATGCGAATGACTCAGCAATAGGAACAGCCTTTGAAGGAAGCCGTCATCTGCAAGTCACATTTCCTGTGACAGGTACAGCAGTATAATTCAGCTTACTTGGCCAATTTGTAGTAATACTTGGTTGGGTAACCTTTTTGATATTCTCTCTCCCCAGCTGCAGCAGGGAATCCTGGCTAATCTTCTTCCAACCTCAGTCTTCTCCCAGACAGGGAGAGCCTACTGCTCAGCTCATCAAGCAGATCCACTAGGTTACTGGCATGTAAACATGTTACAAATGAGCTATGTTTGTTGTACAGGCACTTTAGGTGTTCCTGACAGCCCTCCTGAAAGCTATAATCATTGGTCCTTTGTTCAATGGTGACTGGGAAGTGTCTATGCTTTTCTCACACATTATTGTCTCTAGAATAAGTACAATATTGTTGGGGTTTACTTCAAATAACAAGTAACTTCAGTTTCATCAGGGAATGGTAAATTGGTGTTTGAACTATAGACATCTTCTGACAAGTACTGAGGAAAGAAAGGGCAAAAAAAGTCAGTCTTTGCAATAGGAACATTTATTTAACAGCTTTTAACAGACATTTAATTTTTTTTTCCAAATAACGTATGTTTCTGACTAGTAAGTTTGTTGGATTTTTGATTTTCATCCTTCGATCATCTACAGTATAAGTTATGTAGAATCAGCCTTGATAGAAAGGTTGACATTTATATTTAATTTTGTGCTCCAAATCTTTGTGAGAGTCCCTGTTATGCAAAATAGATTTGATGAAGAATGTAAACGCTAGGTATACCTCCCTCCCTCCCTTCCCTCCTTCCTTCCTTCTTTCTGGCACTGTCTTCCCTTTCTTTCCTTTTGCTTTCTAAACGTCAACATTTAGCCTTTGAACTTATAAGTTATTACATATCATACACAGTTTAAAGTAACCTTCACTTTAAATTCCATGGCTTTTGTTGGCTAAGTCAGTATTTCAACAGCATTATTACAGTTTTCTTTGTAAGAATATTGTCAGTCAGACACTCAGGACAGGTATGTATTTTGCGGTTCTACTTGGAGCTTAGTGGTGAATATCAGCTATTAGGCCCTTGCAAGATCCTCACAATTGATCAAAAATTCCACTGCATTGTCTATTGTTAAGCAGAGCTTTAATTAAAGCTATATTTTGTTTTCAATCCAATTTAGGAACAAATACAAAAAAAGAAAGATGTAAATTTTACAATGCTTGGCAATGTATCCAATTCTAAGCCGAACAAAGAAGCTTATACGCTGAAAATCTTGTAGGAATAAAGCATGTAAGATAAATAAAAAGCTTCCAGTGCTTAATTCCAATCGTCTCCACAACAACTGGAGCTGCTGATAAGACACCTACTCAGAGTAATGATGCATAATGTGAAGAAGCAATAACCCAGACTGCATAAGTATGAAGGGATGCCATTCTTCTAAAGAAAAGTATGGCAAATGTGAAGCTCTGTTAATGTTCTGAGCCATTTTCAAAGGTATTTTTGTGAACACGGCAAATTGCCAAGTTTTAGGGTTTTTTTCCAAATGTGATAGGGAGAACAAGAAATGTAACTAATATAAGGGTATCAAACATTTGTCCATGTACTATCATGTAAATATTTATGTACTGTCAGTTCATTATTAGTGGAGGTCCTAATAGGAATATAAATATTATAAAGTGTGTTTACAACAGATAAATCATAGGGGTGCTGAAGTAATTTGCAAGAGTAAAGCTCATTTTGGATAATTACAGAGCCCCAGAAGATTGTATTTCTGTATTACAAAGGGAGGAGATGTTCAGAAGATTGGTTTGGGCTGCCGACATTCTGAGGAGGCTATAGGCTGATCCTGCCTGGGACTGATTTAGGAATATATACAAATACTAATGAAGGATTTCGTAAATAGAAGGGAGGGAAAAATCAGTGTGGTTTCAATTGCAAGGCTAACCTTATTCAGTCAAATTTCATGCAGATGAATTACTGTAACTATAGAAATAATGTAAGAAAAGATTAGTTAAGATTATGCTAGCAATAAAGATACTAATGTTTTATTACACACAAAGTTCTGTTTTGCATTTTATGTGGGGGTAAATTAGACTGCAGTGTTGTTTATCCTTGTTTTATGAAGGCTATTTTCATATCCATATTAAACCTTATTATTGCTCTTGTCTTCACTCCCCTCCCCATCACCATATACATTTTATCTAGGCAGGCTAAATACCTGGCATATCTTCTTCTGCATGCCTTAAATACAGTTAAAGTTAAGAACAAAACAAAGCAGCCACTTGCTCTTCCATCCCAAAAAGGGCTAGGCAACAGAGAAAAAGACTTTGGAAGGTCATATTGTAATGAGATTAAAACGTAGTTCTCTGAGCTAGTGCTTAGCAGCAAATAAATGTGGTTCAGCTCTTTTCCATGAATGTTTTACTGATAAGATTAATTTAAAGTGAAACATACATTCTTCCCTTCTATGACAAGGTAGTTAATGTCTATCTGGTAAATGATTGTTCAAGTAAAACACTATGAGAGGGAACAAAGTTATTTCTGAACTGCAATAAAAAAGCTTAAAATTAGAATGAAATCTATCTCACACTTCTTTTTGTGGTAGTAAAAGCTATCAGTTTATAGATATGTTTGTAGATATTTTTTTTTTCTGCTAGACAGGTGATTGGACTTTGCCTTTGGAGGACAATGTTACACCTAGAGATTTGGGTATCACACCTTTTGGTCTTTTTTTTCCCCAAGTCTGGTAAGAACTTTTTAATTTTTATTTGCTATCATAAATAAATAAATAAATAAAGCATACTAAATACAATAATAAGCAGCTAATTGGTTCTGTTGAGGCAAGGGATGAGGGTCACAACTCCCTGAAGCAGGAGTTACATAGGCTGTGCACTTCTCCACACTGAGCGCGCTTTTACAGAGACCACACCTCTGTAAAAGCACCTGTCCTATAGCCTAGTGTGTTAGAACAAGCCATGACAGTTACCTTCCCACAGTTAAAACCCATTGTCCTGCCTAATGCAGCTCCCCCAACTCCTCCCTACAACCCAGCAAAGCTCCCTCCTCATGCAGCTGAGAAGTTCACCTGGCAAGACTCACATTTGTGGCTATGTGTATTAAAGAACAAAGTTGTGCCATGCAAAGCAAAACTGAAAGTTATTCCTGGACAGCCTGGGAAGCCTGCAGTCCGTTAGGCTGCCTCCACTGATGTTTCACTTGCTCTGTCCGTAAATACGGTATCATTTTCTACATTTGCTCCCCTTTGACGTGCCAATGCCAATGTTCATTGTTTCCTTCCAGCCTAGTCTCCCTCATGGCAGCATGATGTGTTAAACTCCTACCATCGGGTAGGCCTGAAAAGACAACTTCAAATACTGAGCAACAGAAAATAGGAGTTAATTTGTTAGCTAGATACAAGAATGCTATAAGTACTTTCTATTTCTAGTACTGTACCTCCTGTGTGATTCAATGAATTAATTTAGATAGCATTTAACCAGATGGAAGCTGAAATTTTTTTCTGAGAATATAGCATGTTTAATAGATCTTTGCATTGTTATTTTTGTATAAATTTATTATCAGTCTCTTTCTTTTCAGCTGTCACCCTCTTTTCTGTATTCTGTCTTCTGCTTTTGGTTTTCAGTGGACTTTGCCGTCATTGCAGTTTCAAAAGTTAACCTTTAATCCTTTCTATTGTTTAGCCAATGTGATATTTTTTTTACTAACCTTTTACCTGCTAATCCTTATGTACAGGTATTTTGTATGCTCAACTAATTAATATTTATTAAAATATGAATCTGCTGAAATCCTGTTACAAAAAAGGAGAAGGGAGAAAGGATGAAGAAAACTCAGTTTCTTCCCTTATACCACTTTCATTGTACTGAAAGCTTATACACTTAATCTTCTCAACTAGTAGTTCTATGCTTTTAAGAGGATTATATTATTAGTAGTTTAATTATTCATTATGCAGTATTTTTCCAATTTTTACAAAGGGTTTTGTCGTTTGGTTTCTAAAAAAATTAATTTAATGTTCTATTCTTCTCAATAGTCATGACCTGTTCTAGTTTTGCCTGTAGTTTCACAAAAAGTTGCTTCAAGAAGGACACAAGAAGATTCTTGTAGCAGTAGATCCCCTGCCAGAGTAGTGACTCAAGCCACTGGAAGACTGGCAAATTCAAGCTGTACTCCAGAGTGTATGGTTTGATTACTGTCACTACCAGTTGGATCATTAATCATAACAGTGGTAGTGACAGCAAGTTTCTTGACCTCATCATGAAAGGCAAGGAGGCCATCCACCAGAGCAATTCATCCTCCAGGCAAAAGAAAACTGTAGGGAGGATGTCTTTTATTATCTAGTGTTTTCTCTTTTATCCACTAATTCTGCCTATAATCTTGGCAAAAATGTGAGGGCTTTAAGGAGGCAAGATCTCACATTTCTTCTGCTCCTAGGGAAATATCGTTTGTTTCTGATCACATGTTCATTTTTTCACCCTTCTGTATCCCTCAGTATATAGTAGTTTGGCATTGGAAGGCAGAAATGTAAGTATCTGCAGATGTATAGAAAAACAGTGCACATGGCTTTTTTATTATACAAAGGTTTGTTGCATGAAAAATTACTATAGGTCTCCTTCTGAACAACAAAGTATGTACTTTTTACAGAATGGTTACTCTTTAGCAGTGACATATATTAACAGTCTGTTGCTGCCAAAGGATTTAACCGTGAAAACCCTGAGGGACTACTTCCAAAACCTGAAGATTAGAAGGTAGAAAATGTCTAGGGTTTCTGTTGATTTTTTTGGTGGAATTGACAGCGTTGTGACCTGCTTTCCAGTCCATGAAATGTCATACTTTTTTTCAGTCTGTATTATCTATGCCATTCTGCTGACAGCATCTGCTATTTGTTATGCTTTTTCATGTCCTCATGTAAAACTTCATTTTCCAAGTTATTTGAATACAACCAGTCTTCAAAGAAATAATTTGAAGCAATCTCTGACAATTAGAGCCAATTTGATTCTCATTTTCCTTCAAGACTATTTACAAAACCTGTTACATGTGTCAAAAGAGATTCATAAAAGCGCATTTTTAGATCTTTTTTTCAGTATAAGCAAGGTCAGTTGCAAGGAATTTCTATTCTGAGACTGGGAAAATTATTAGGAATTATAATATCTTTAACAAAAACTTCAAAGACATGATCAAATATGGTAACATAGCACTTGCAAGTCATATGAAAAATTTCAAAGTATCTATGCAAATAAATACTCACATGGAAGGATAATTAACTTGGGTGTGTCAAGAGGTCCCATTATGGCTTCGTTTCTTTTCTTTATTAATGACCCACCTGCCACACAAAACATGCAATGCAGTATCGTTGGCTAACTAACTACACTTTCCAAGACCATAGACAAACCTCCATTTGACTGAGTTATTTCTGCAACTTTCTAATTTATATACTGCACTGAGAGTTAATGGGTATTTAAAGGAAATTTGAAAAATTGAATTTTATAAGAAATAGCCATCATTAAACTATAGTCATGAAACTTGCCCTTGCACACAGAAGCACGCCTCATTTGGATGGGAAAATGTGAACAGCAACTCTGATTTGTACACAGCGTAACTGCGTGACACGTGTCCATTGAATAGCAGTGGTCATGACTTCTAGTCATAACACAGAACCCTGAGCATATTAGCCAAGGGCAACATACATAATATTATTTCTTTTTTTGTTGACACAACTAGTGCTAAATTCTGACTGAATAATTAAATGTTCATTTAGGTGTGCCAGCTAGGTTATTTCCAACACAGTATTTCAAGTACAGTATTTCAAATGTTAGCTCCAGGAAGGATCCCTTGATATCAAGCAAGCAGCACCATGGAATGGGAGATGAAGCTCTGAGACTTAATTTTCTCTGTTTACTTAAAACACCAACATTGTACTTCATAGCATACAAACTTCCATGTTTCTTGTCTTGGAAAAACACCCAAAAATATTACTTTTTTTTCCATCTATATCTTCAGTTGTTCAAATTTCCCCTGGAAATACTCACTTCATGTTAAATTCATTTGGACTCCTGCTTAAAGCCTAAATCCTATAATTTTTTTACAGCTCTGAATCTCAGACTTCTTAAACACTGGGTTACCTTGACCAGCTTGGATTCTCACTTCTCCAATTCTGCACAATTTTCATAGCTCAAAAAGTTAAAATTTTCTTTTTTTGCTCCTGTCAGGGCTTGTTGGTCTCTGGCCTGTAATGGGATATTCAGTTAGTGCTTTATGTATCACTTTACCTTCTGATTCTTCTGTTTCATTCTCTCACGCTTTTCTTTTTTGTTTTTTCTTTTTTTTCCTTTTTCTTTTTAATGTTTTCACACAGGCAGTTCACAGCATTAACATACGTTAATGTAAAACTATTTGGTAGATGTCAGTATTCATACAAATAGATCACAGTTAAATCTCTGTTAGTTCCAAGTGTTAGTACTGTGGAAACTTCCCGTGTATCTCACCAAAACACCTGTCTTAACTTCTGTCTCATCCATTTAAGTGAAGCGGGCTTTACATTACAGAGAGTTCGTAAAGTGTACAGAAGTGACAAGCAGTTATGTATTTGTTCTTTCTCTTAATATATACAGAGGCCAATTAAGCAGACTTTGAAATAAAGTGCAATGAAAACTTTCCAACAGAGATATAAAAATAATGATAAAGAGGAAGAAGAAGAAGAAGAAAAAGCAACATATACCCTATTTATCAACCTGGAAGAGTCACAGATGAATTTGTATTTTAGGGTAAATATTACCTAAAGTTTGGGAGTTTTGTCAGGTTTCCATTAATATTTTGGACTAATGTAAAAAAAGTAATAAATCTGGCCACAAATCCTCATAAACTTTATGTGCAAAAGTAAAAACAATTTTAAAAAAATCTAGTGAATATAAATCTCTGAGTTTTTCCCAAATCTAATATCTTTTCTAATTAGTAACATTTACTGGTGAATTAAGCTCATGCACTAATATAAAATTCTTGAAAATACAAACATTTGGCAGACTGGAAACTCTACATCGGCTTTCTTGTTTCTAGTTTCCATTTTCCTTTGTAGTACCTTTTCAGGTGTATGTAGGGACATGAGGGATTATGGAGAAGGCACAACACTGCTGAATGGTAAAGAGAGAAGAAAGAAAGGGGGCACTGAAATGTAACTGGGGGAAAAAAATAAAAAGAATAAAAAATTGAACTATGACACTTACCTGCTAAGGCAGAAATAATGTTTTTATGCATTCAACAGTTCTGTGATAATAGTGTGGGGTTTGTCCTACATGCTTAAGTGGACAAACTGAACAGTCGTGTTCCATAGTATATCACTTTGTTTTCTATGTATAATCCTCCTGTGTAACCTACTTTAGACATGCAACTTTCCTAGGAATTAATCTCCAAACAGTTTAGGAATAGGTAACTAGATTGACATTTTGTTTAATTATCCCTATTAAAATGCAAGCCTGTGGTATACTATTGCAATAAATTTTAGCAATAAATTATATAATGCACTAGTTTTTTCCACAAAGAAAAACCTCTTTTTGGTGGCAATTTACATCACAAGCATTAAAACCTAGGTCATTTGGGCCTGTAATAATAATAATGGCAATATAAATTATATTATTATCATCTACTTCCCAAATATTTTACATGCTAGTACCTGAAAGGGTATGAATTAGCATAGCCTAAAGTGTTATTTGTACCCTGGTTTCCACTGAGCACTATCCTAGAATGCAGAGGTAAAGCTTTGTGATTTCGCAAGTTAAGCCATTCATCAGTTCCAGATACAGATCTTTCTGTGTGTCTTTTCTATGCATCCTTGAAATACCCAACTGGGTTTCTGAAGTTTAACAATATAGCTTGTGTTCTGAAGTTTCTGATCTGAAGTTTAACAATATGGCTTGTGTTCTGTAACATGATCATAGCAGCCTTTTCCAAACACCTTAAAAACTTTAAGGCTCATCACCTGCTTTGCTTCATTTTCCCATCTCAGTCCAGCATTGCTTGGTTTTGTGTGTGTTTTGCTGTAGGTAAAATACTGCAGGATGTAGTCTATAAGCAGCATCACTTGTGGAAATTCTTCAGTGCTTTTGGAAATGAGTCCAAAAATCTGGGATGATTCCTGAGGACTTTCTTCATAAAATTATTTAATACAAAATGCTGTGTCTAAAATTATAAATGTCTCATGGACATAACTTTTTTACTTTGACTTGAAGTGGCTTTGTCCAGGACATATGCATCTGCACTTTCTCACAAAACAATGTTACACAAAGAGTGATTGCTTTTCCCTTTTATTCAACAGCCCTGCAGGTATCCAAGACACTCACCTAAAGCAGCTGGCTCTAGTTCTGGCCCTTCTCTAGTTAGGAGATTCTGAGTATATGAACATCTCTCATACCTCTTATCACCAAGCTCATGAGGTTTTTGGGGCAAGATTCTTCTGACATCCTGCTTTTGAAGTCATTCCATTTTACATAGAGTAATTAAGGATTCATAGAGCTATAGCAAGCAAGAGGGAGCAACTGTGTGGTGGTACATGGTAGGATTAGTGTGCTTGGAACGGTGAAGCTCCATTTTGTTCTTCAAATGATAGTCCATTATATGGTTAGTTCTTTCGGAGATTTCTGACATTTAGGTTCCCTAATAAATTACACACTCCTGAAAGCTTTAGTCTTTGTGTCGTATCTATTGCTCTAGATTTTAAAAAAAAAAAAAAAAAAAGAAAAAAGGAAAAAGAGGTTTTTAGGGAATGATTTAACTCTTCAACATTACATGGTAAAGTAAAGATGCAGGCTGACTGACTTAAAAGTGTTTCTGAAGGGTGCTTTTATTTATATCAGAAAATGCACAGATTTAGCAAAGATACCAGCTTGCGTGCATTTCAGTGCAGAACATTTCTTGCCAGTCACCAGTGTTCATCGGACTGGGCTCATACCTTCCAGGATAACTGAAAATCTTGAGATCAAAGCACTTTCAGTAATCCAGAGAATTCTTCATTCTCAGCACACTTTCTTTTATTTTCATTGGGTTTTAAACTAAATTAGATATTGCCTCTGCCCTCACATCCAGGTAACCAAAGCCTCATGATGCATTTTCTTCTACCTACCAGGCAGAATATGCAACTTTTGTATCCTTTTCAAGCAGCTTCTCTTCATTCTTAACCTATCCCATCCCACCCCACCCCATTCTGACCCATCTCATAAATTTCAGAGCAAAATCTTCTCTCACTTCTAGTCTATTTTCAATACGTATTCCACATGCAATAATGAATATTCTGTGCTACCTCTAATTTGTGTGTACACACGCTAGTAGCCTTTTCAACAAAGGTGAGTATACCCAGGCATTTCATGAGATGGTCTAAAACAGAAAATCCACCACAGGCAAATTCCTGAAGGTTTTCATGTCCCCTCAATCTTAATTCCAGTACAAGCAGTTGTAAATTCTGCTTTCCCTAGTGCAGATGAGCAAGGCTTTTAGGATCAAAATCTCTCCATAAGTAAATAAACAAATACTATTTTTTTTTAATATCTGTTTGTTTTGTGCTTCTAATTTGCAATCACATTTTAAAATTTAATAATTTGAAAGAATGTCCTGTCACAGATACAGGAAGAGGACATACCTCTTGAAATAAATGCTTAGGTTCTGATATGTCCAGCATGAAAACTGCAGTAGAATAAGTTTTCCTTACAGTGTACTCTGTTAGCTTGAGCCTACTTTTTTGCATTCTTTATTTTGACGGATCAACAAAATTAAAGCATCACTAAAACAAATCAGCATACTTCTCCCACTCCATTTCTGTATCTTTTATAACTCTAAAGATGAGGCCTAGGGAGGCTGGCAGTGTCACTGTGCAATCTACTTTACAAAATCTGTATTGTGATATATGACATGCAAGGAAGTAGGCAGCCAAAGATACAGAAAAAAGATTGGGAAATTACTTTCTATATTGAACTGCGCTATGCAGTGAACACTGATTTTCTGTTATATCCTGCAGCTATCTTGTCATAATAATTTTTTTGTAAGTCCTTTTCTTTTGTTTCTAGATTTTCCAAGACTTAGCAGCCTGTCTGAAAGAAATAAACGGTAACTCCGAAAATTCTTTGGTACAGTATGAATACCGATTAATTTTCTGATGTATTTTTAGTCATGTTCCATTAAATATGTAAAATGATGAGTCGCTAGTATTGGTGAGAGGGGGAAGTGGAATATAATTAATAGATGAAAGAATGCCCCTTCAAAATGTAGCTCCTATAAGTACACTTGGCTGATCATGAAATTTCTAATTCCAGCCCTCATATCTATATTTTAGATTGACTATACCCTGGAGCCTCAGAAGTGAGCTTCATTTACTGAAAAGTCATGGGAAGTCATGTTTATTGTCTCAGCAGGTAGCTGCACTTTAAGCGTAATACTGAAAGACAAGAAAAAACAGAGGCCAGCTTGTCTTATTAGAGGCACGTTGTAGCTTCCCGACAGATGTGCATGGCAGAAAACAAAAAAGAATAGCACACATTTCAGGTTCTATCAGGCTTCAAATATTTCTGCTTTAAATATGTAAACCTAAGTTCTTCAATGTTCCCAAATACATGAGAATGGTATAAGCAATGTCTTCTGTGGAAGGAAATGTGACCTATCTAACTACGCAAGAAACTGCCTGTGAGCTTCTGTGTAGGCTGTAAGCATTTTGGCTTTATCCCTCAGACTCATATCAGTTCTTCAACCATAGACATGGAAGGATTTATACGTATATGTATAATATATGTATATTAATATATACATAAGGATGTATATTAAAACTAACTACAGTAATGAAATATTTGTTTATTCAATTTCAGAAAGGACACTTATCTCTCCGAGGTTGCAAAGCAAAACATTATGCTAACATATTTCATATACGTAGGCAGCAGCAAGGCAACCCTAGCAGTCTGCTCTCTTTTTGTCACATAATGTTCTTAGTGCCTAATAACACTGTGATAAAGGGGCTGGACTGTATCTGTGTAGCCATGTTTATTGCCATATGGTGGTTCCCAAATTACATTGCACTCTGATGAGCAGAGATTGGCCAAAATGGTCTGGCTGGCTCCCAGCATCAAGCAGTTGCTGACAGGGCTGGTGCACTCTAATGGTGGCAATACAGCTGGTAATACACCATGTTCATTCAGTTACCTTGACTGCCTGCTATTATTTTCTACAGTTATAAAAAGGACATTTCTTGTTTACCTTTATTATTAATTATTACATATCCCCAAGACACATCACCCATGCTTCTGCTAATAATATCTTCCATGGGGTATAATATTAATTAATTAATTCATTAACTAATTAATCCAAATCCTTGACAAAGTTCATTTGAGGTGTCCTATTAGGAGTGTCAGTCATATTAGTTACTCTAACCCTTTGACTTCTGGGTTTGTTGCTAGTGTTTCTGGGAGAAGGAGCATATATAATTGAACATGAGCCTCACAAGACTGAGTGGGATGACAGAAAAATCTGCTAAACTCAGACCAGCCCTCCAAATGATGTATGTGTTTATTATGCTTCTTAACATCTTGACCTAAAATAAACAATAGACCTCACTGCAGTTTTTCTGACCATTTTGTAGACTTCACTGAGTCTTTTGTGACATGCCTGTTACTAAATTGCTGTATTTTCATCTAAATAAACATAGTCCAATCCTAACCTGATCTAATGATTTTTATCAGCTCATCCAAACAGTCCTAGTATGTTGATATGTTCACACTGCAGATTTTAGTGTGACATAAAGGCAGGTAAGCATGCAAGCTGTAAATAAATTATCTCATACACTAGAAGTAGTTTTCTTGTGGAGCTGAAGGTTGCTTCATAGCCTAACCTGACTTCTCAGAAAAATGAATGAGTTTGCATTAATTCTTTGACATGTAGACAGTTGTAGTACAGTGCCATTCATGATGTTGATGTGCGCTATGTTATGGCATGTTTCTGTACTTACAATAAACTCTAAAGCTATAGCAGTAAGGCATATCTAACTCCATGAAAAGAAGCACTTGCATTTTGGAATTATTCAGTTGTACACAGAAAGCCATAATTGCATCTCCTCGTATTCTATTATGCCCTGTTAACCCACAGTGGATTAGCACTAAAGTAGTTAACAAAATATTTCCAGAACTGAAATATACTGGAAAACTCAAAAAGCCTATATTAGTTCTTGAATTCATGAAGGAGTCTTAGTCTATACTTAGCACTTCGTAAGTTTTTGTTTCTTATAACTAAAACTGTAAAATATTCTGTGAAACAGAAAGATGTTAAGGTTTTATAGATGTTGAAACTTACTTGATAGTGTTCATGAAGAATTTTTATGTCTTAACTAGATCTGCACAACTGATTTTTCAGCTGAACTTAAAATTCCTGAGAAAAGCATGAGGCAATCCTCTCTGCTCCTTATAACATTAAAAATCTGAAAAAATTATGTCACTCTGAACAAAACATTGGCTTAAATTAATTTTTTTCCTTACAGTTGTCTATTTCATTAAAAAAATATACTTAGCAACTTTCCTAGATGATTAATTAAAAACATAAAATAAACATGATGAAATTAAATATTTTTTCTTTGTAAAAATGCTTTATTATGTTTTCAAGAGTAAAACTATTAGCTAAATACTATTTAAATTCATAAAATATTTCTAAGTTCTTCCAGGAATATCTTTTTCCCAAAAAAATACTTCTTAGAAATATATAGTGTTAAAAAATACTTACAATTATAACTAGATCTTCCTATCTATTATGTCCTATGCATCAAATTAAGCCTTTGGTTTCAGAAAGGTTTTCATTAGATGAAATGAAAACCTTTTTTTCACTAAAATCAATGAAAAACCATGAAAATTTCTGGTTTGTCTGCAGTGGTTTTTCCAACAATGTTTTGTTATGAACATTGCTCTCAAAACCCTCTGCTTTGTTTATGTATCCTCTGGCTCTCTGCATCCTCTTGATTCTCTCTTTGACAGAAGTACCTGCTTCTGTCCCTGGGATCCTATATAACCTTCACTTGGTCCTAATGTATTACATGTGAGTGTTAGAGATAATGGGTGTCTCCCCAAAAGCTATCTAAAGGGAAGGCTCCTAGCCAGCCCTGATATGCTGCAGCTGTGAGCTTGGGTCAGACTGCTGGGAAAAGAGCTGTGTCCTGTTCTGTCTTTGCTTGGGAGCTGCATTAAATGGAGGCACTCAGCCCTGGTTGTGGCTGGAGCTGTTGTGCCTAACCAGGTGCCTTACAGATCCTGGTTCTGACCTGCTGGCTTGAATTCCTGCCCTGACCCTGGAGTCACCACAACGCCATGGACTTGCCTGATTGTTAGACTGTTGGCTGTACTGGGTAACTGTCATGGGACTTGCTCTGCTCACCTCGCTTATAGTTCATGCTCCTTGCTAACCAGGTTACAGCCCAGCCTGCCTTGCTGCTGCTTGTGGCTCCCGGTCCTCCTTCCCTGGCAAAGCAGCCCACTCCTGTTCTTCCCTGATGGTGGGGCTCACTAAATGAGACCCTACTTCTGTATTGCTACACCATTCCCTTAAGGCAGCTGTATCAAAAGACAGTACTTTCCAGAAATCAAACAAGTACCAAAGAAAGAAAATTACAAATAAATTTCTGCTTAGGAGCAGAGCAGCAAGGAGAGCTCTAGAAAGCTATGGCTAACACTCCTGTGATGAAGACATCCTTTGCAGGAGTGAGAGATAGTTACTGTAAAGGGCCTATAGGTTGCAACCCTCAGATACGTGTCGTTAAGGAGAATCGAAATACTGGCAGAAAATTACTTGGCATAATGAAAATACTGCTTGATTATCATTCATTCAGCAATATTATTTTCATTAAATAAATGGAGATTTCAAGAGCTTTCATGCCTCAGCCTCTCAGAAAGGAACACTGAAAAGCTGACCCTCAGCATGAATGTGAGCTAATAAAAGCTTTCCCAAACTGGCGGTAGGCAGTGGTGCCTACCAAGGTGATGTTTGTCACTGTTTGAATCGACCTTTCTGTGAAGCCTGAAAACCAATTCAGATGTGATTGCAAAAGCTGGCTTTTGGTAATATCCTATTTTATTGACAAAAGGGAATGGGGTCAACTCATTTTCATAACAATCTGCTTGAAGAAATCCTTAACCACTATACATTTACAGTTGTTTTGCACTGCAGCCTATGAAAATATTACTGGGCTTAGAGTAGGCAATAAGAAGGGGAAAAATGACATATTTTTTTCTTTTTTTTTTTTTTAATAGCTGTTTTAAGAAGAAAATTCTACCATTAATGAACAAGAAATGATAAGCAACTTTTTTCTCTGTCCATTAATCTATTCTAGCTTTGAAATATTGCTTTCTTTAAAAGCAAATAGTTGCTGAAACCTTTCACAAATGAAACAATTGAAAAAGAAAATAAAAAAGATACAATGCAAAGCAAGGCAGTGGTTTTCAAAAGCAGACACGTTTGAAAGGCTCCTTTTTTGTAGAAGTTCGCTAAGGCTAGTGGCAATGAGTGATAAGTGATTATTAGGAGACCTGGTTCTGGTTTTGGTTCACTACCTACAATTATGGTTTCAGTGAATTTATTATTTTATCTGATTTTGGATTATCCTAGTTCAAGCCATAATTTCTACTGATTAGTTATTATTCGTAATTGGTGAATGAATCATTTGCTTGGACAAATTGCTGCTTATCAATTGTTCCTGAAAAGTTCACTACAACTTATTTGTAATTTTCTCTCTGAATTGCATGAATGGTTACCTATGTTACACAACAATGTTTTTGGTCCTTGATGGGATCAAATAAGCTTTCTGAACTACTGTGCCTGAAGAAAAAAATCCTGCAGGTTTGGTTCTTGTTATTAAGACTGTTTAGAGCAGCTTGTTGTTTGAGCATGGGGAATGATATATAGAGGAAATATACAGGCACAAGACACTTTAGGATATTTTAAATATTTTGGTGTCTTCCCTTAGCCTAAGACAGGACATCCTTTTCTATGGATCCCAGATTTAGAAAATGTCTGATGAAACACAAGCAGATTTTTCAGCTGCTTTATAATAATTCATTGTATTTTCTTTTATCATATCCAAGCCCAGCAATTCACACCAAGTGTATTTCTAACAAGAAAGCTGAAGCTAGATGTGTGTTTTCTTAACCTGATTCATTCGATAGCTGGACCAAAACACCAAAGTGCTTAGGAAGCTGCTGTATAATTTCTCCTTTCTATAAAGAGTAGATCACTTTCATATATCTGCCAAAGAAAGGCATGGATTGAATACTTTGCTCTTTACTTAGTGTCATGCTGTCACCAGCTTTCTCTATTAGCAGCATAAATGTGCACAGTGGTCTTTGTCTTGTATAGAATGTGTTGGTGCCAGGTGTTGTCCTTAGGCGTTTAGAAACAACATCTTACTGCTCCATTAAGTATTCCAAACTAAATAAAACCAAAAGGTCATCTATTTTGTCAGTGCTTAGTTGTACTCAGGCGATTAGCAGAATTACCAGATGCATCCTTGGTCCTCAGTGTCTTCCAGGATATGGGGCCCTCTTGAATTCTTGTGGTGGTATCACTTCACTCCATGACTTTTATTTTCCTCTACTGCTGCTCGTTGTTTACTTTGGACTCCTTTGCTTAGATAGGAGCCTTCCTTTTTCCTTTTCCTTTACTAAGTCTGTGAAAACACAGTACCTACATTCATATGCTCTCTTGCACATTTGTGCCTGCACAAATGTTCTCCACATTTTTGGGTTTTGAATTTTGGATAAAATCTTACTCTCTCCAATGCTTGCAGGAATAAGCAGCTATAAGCTGAATTAGCTGGCAAGTGCTGTTATTTGCAAATGTGGTTTACAATTTTTCCTTTGCTGTATTTCCCTGGTCCAGTGAAACTTCCTCAATAAACGGGTCATGAGGACTTCAGGGACTACCCTTCAGAACAGGAAACCATCTCTGTTCCAAAATTTAAAAGTGCTTTACTCCTGCTGAGGATTTATACATGTATTTTTAATTACTAGTTTTGTGATTGCTTCTTTAATAATGCTTCTTCCAAAAAGATTATTTCATTAACATAATGTTAGCCAATTGAGCTATTTAAAAAACCAAACACATCAAAACCTGTTTGTTTTAATTAATTATAAAGGGCAAAACTAGGAAAAAAAGCAAATATTAATAAAAGACAGCAGTCTTGAAAAGGGCAAGAGGGGGATTAATACGTGTATGTACTATCGTATAGGGAGAAGCACTTTAAATAGAGCTGTGTGCAGAGTTAGACACAATGGAATAGTCATTCTTGTAAATTGTTCTCAGTAAATCTATATAATCTATTTATTTATCCTCAGATCATGCACATTTAGATCAGAGTTCTGCCAGCTGAGTTAATAATTCTTATCTGAAGGTAATTACATTGGTCCATAAGTTTTCACCACTGTGTTGTTCCACATCATATCAAACTGTGTGATGCCTCATCACATTAGCATAAAATGCGTTGTGGTGGTGCACAGCATGGTGTGGTGGCAGACTAGAAACGATGCAGCATTCCTAACAGTAGTGAACTAGTAAGTGTCACTGGTATTTAGAAACTTGTGCATACTGCAGTTTGACTATTTGCTAGAAGATTTGTTTTTTGTCCTTTCCTTTGCATTCAAAGGACTTCAACAGGATGTTAACTTTTATGACCTAGATTTGGTGCTCCAGAGAAGCTCAGTTAGAACCTCAAAAGACTTCAAACCTACCTTTTAGTTACAAAAATGTGTCAGTTCTGAATTTATTGACCATCTGTCAGAGTTCATTCACTACTAGCTAGCTGTCATTGTTTGTTATTTGATGCACTTCTATAATGACTCACTGCAGGGAGCTACCAGTCTCTCCATCACAGTGATTAATGAGGTCACCGTCTATCTGCAAGCATCTCGGCCTATAATTATTTCTAGTTGCTATTAGATAGTATGCCAGATCAGATGAAAATAATATGTTTATACATAATATCTGCCCATAAAAACAATATTCACCTGTTGTGAAGATATTTGGCTGGTTGTTTTCAAATAGCATGTTTCTTTAATTGCATTTGAGACATCTCTTAAACCAGCCTCATTCAAAATCATTTTTTCATTTGTGGTGAAAACAATTGTCACAACTGAGCTCTAGTACTGTTCTATTTCTCTGTCCTGAAATGCCTACTGTATTCCATATGCATCTTTGGTACATGAATATTTCTTTTGCGCTGATGTTTCTATATAAATAAAAGTCTGAAATTCTCTCATTATTACTATTGCTACTACTGTAGCTTTAAGATAGTGGTCCTAGCCACAACCCAGAATGGTGATCCAGCAAGCAAGCACAGTGTGGTATGTTTTACTGTCTTGAAAAAACTGTAAAATTCTCCCAATTTTGTTTTTTAGAATAGTAGTTCCCCAGGAACCCCATGAAGACTACGACTCCATTGTGCACAAGAAGATATAATACCCATCCTGACGAGTTTAAAATCAAAAAAGGCAAGCCTTATTGTGTTAGGGACTGAAAAGAAAGGCTTAAATATTTCAGCAGAATTAGAGAAGAAGGATTTTCTTGTCATTCAAGTATCATAGTAAGAGGAACATTAGGCTTATCTCCAGCAAATTATTTAGGGCTGTGAAAATGTCCCTTCTGAACTGATAGATAGATTTATTCTGGGTACTTTTTGTAGAAGGTAAGACAAAAATGGTCCAGATTCTGAAACAACCATGTGAGTGTCTGCTCTTCTCCCTGCCCAATGCACTTTTCTTGTGGTGGCACAGCAAAGAGGTGACTTATCCAATGTAAGGGAACTGTCAGGTTCAAATTCTTTTTATTCCAAAGAGATTTAGCACAATCCTCCTACAGGAGAAGGACCAAAAGGACTTGTAACATATGTCAGATCTTCTTTTTTTGTCACTTTGGTTTTGTGTAAATTATTGGGAAAGTTTAAGAAAAACTGGGAATGATTTTGGCTGCCTTAATTTCCACACTTGGTGGGTTCACCCAAGATTTGCCAGCTTACACTCTTACTTGGACCAAGTCTATATTCTGGATTCATACAATAATTTCTGAGGATGAATGTATCAACATCTGTGATGCACTAAAGTACTACAATGGCATAGACTATGTACATAAAGACAGGCAATTATAATCTTAGATGACATGTGGTGATGTTTTAATGTTTTGTGTCAAAATTACAGTTTTTCATGAATATTCTATTCATTCATTAGTCAGTGGAAAATGTTGCCAAATAGAATTAAATTAATGCAAAATATGTGTTTTACCAGATGATTTTTTTAGGTCTTAACAGTAAAATTGCTCTTCAGTGTTTCCTTTTATGATGACCATTATCTTCTCCTCTAATTTATTCTTTTTACCAGAATACCTTGCCATAACTATTATTCATTGTTAGACTGATTAGCTTTTCTATTAAGATATGATAATCAAATTCCTTTCTTTTCTAAACCCCAATGACAGGTCCACACTGAAACCCAGTAATTTTACTGAGGTTATAATTTCTTTTCTCACCACCAGGTCTGTTGGTTTACCCTTTCTGCAGTGAAAGTCCTTCACCACACTGAATAAACTGTTTACCCAAGGAGCCCAGTGAGGCCTGGTGAGGAATCCCTCATAAGACACAGGATACAGCAAGATTTCTGGGCAGAACTGGAACAAGGAGCAGAGATGTGTGCCTGCACACAATTCAGAGATGAAGGTGGACAAAGCTGGAGAAGCAGTACACTTCCCCTGATGTGTGGAAGGAGCCTAGGGACAGGAAAAGGATTAGGGTTAGAAGAACAGCATAAACTTTTTCAGGGTTGCATTCAGAAGAAAAAGACGAGTGAAAGCTAAGATGACAGTCTTATGTGTCAATTACTTATGTGTCAAGTGCTGAAGCGCAAGGGATAGAGAGACCAAAGAATATGGCAAAGCTGTTCAGCTGACAAGGAACTGACAGGGTGCTGGCAAATAGTAAGCTTGATCGAGGGGGTGTGTGGGGGGTGTGTGTGTGTGTGAGATGATCATCATGGGAAGCATCTGAGGAAGTCCTGCTCAAAAGTCTCCAGTGAAAGGCCTAAGAGGTAAGTTTATTAATCAAAGGTAAGTATACTTATCAAAGACTAATTGTGAAGTCTGTGTGTTGTACCTGGGACTTCTTAAAACTGATGCCTCACGGGACAAACAGATTTTATGGTGTTATTGTGAAGGTTATATTTTTGTACTGCTAGAGAAAATGTTTCACACAGAAGTGGCTCTAAGGTTGCAAAGAGCTGCAGGGATGTGTGAAAAATACTCTTGACAGAAGAGGAAGATATGAAAAAAATGCATGAGAGAATGTGTTGGGCTGAGAACCATACCTGCGCACATCCAGAACACATAAATTGTTGCAGTTTATTGCCAGGACTCATTATTTTCAGGCAAATGCAGAACTTCTTGGTTGCTGCCACACCTTCCTGGAAGAGCAGTCAAGGTTTTCCTTTCTCCCTCAGCTTTTGAGTGGTAACTTTGGAAAATGATAAGGAAAGAGAAGTTGTCTAATGCTGTTCTCACAAAGGAGAAAGAGGGAAAAGAGAGAACCTGATGGAGATAATCTGTTCTTTCCTCTTTCTCTGAAATTCTAGTTTGGAAGAGATGGGGTGAATAAATTCCAAAGGAAAAGTTGAAAAATAAAAAAAGAAACAGAGAAAAATTAGAGGCAAATTTCACTGCTCAGGTGGTAAAGAGATGATGATTTGGATAGATATTGATGACTTGATCCCCAAACAGCTCTAGTAGACTACATATTCCAAATTTAATTACAATTATTTTAGAAGATACATATGTAATACTGAATCAGTCAAACGCAAAGGAAAATTCCAGTCTCAAGAACTACTTCTTTTCTTAATTATTTTTATTTCATAGTCTATTCACTAGTTACAAGCCATTTGTTTAGCTTTACAATACCACAGAATTGAAATTTTTGTTGTAAGGAATAAAGAAGTTCTTGTTTCATCAAAAGCTTTACTCTGTAGAGCTGCAGGAAACTTTTACAATTTCTTCCCTCACATAAACTATTCTATTTTTATTTTCCTTTCAGTTTGGTATTCTTTTCCACCATACAGCTTTGTCTCATGCATATTGTCAAATTTGTCAGGATTCCTTATTTGTCTGAAACTTTTCAAGCATAAGGGCTATTTTTCTAGTAGCAGCTCTAAAAATATAACGCCAGAAGATATGACTTGTATGATGATAACCTAGGCTGTAAGAAGGGACACAACTGAATAACAGAAAACTAAATAAGTAAAACTAACATTTCTCTCATGTGCACAAATCAGCTGGGAGTTCTTCTTCTACATAAGTTGTTGAATTTGAGTGGATTCAGTTTTTTTATTATGACAGGTTTTATTAGTCAATATGCTGCTTACATTTGCTTAAGATTCTTCTGCTTTCTGGGATACAGAAAATGTTTGAACAAAAGGAAGCCATAGGACTTTTGATTGACCTAACCCACTGGTCCGTCTGGAGATATTAGTGGATTCAGCGTTTATGTGAGCAACTGATTTCAGCAAAAATGCTGTAAAACACAGCTTTACTGTTCTGTCCCTTTCATTGCTTTACTGGTGTAATTTATTGCAGTCTAATGTTATAAGTTTATTTAGGTTAAGATTTTTTTTTTAGTTATTATGTATTTCTGCAATTCCTAGCACAAGGGGAGCCTGAAATGAGGACTTGTGGCTCTACTGTTATACAAATAATAGCAACAGTTAACAGCCTTTTGTCTCTGAGGCATTAAGACTACAAATTGAGCTGCGTTGCTGACTAATTAGTGTTTTCAGCATCTTTGCAATGCACAAGTCAAGTAAAGGTAATTTTCTTGGCTTTTATTATTTATCCTCCTCGAATATGAACATTTTATTACATTAAAGCTCTTAATATTTTTCAGGAAAAAATGTAAAATTTTATTTTAAAATTTGAGAAGAGATCACATTAAACTTGAGAAGATTCCAGCTATGGGAACCTCTGATATCTTTTCTTTGTACTGTGGAAAATCCATTGTTATGACAAATTATGTTAATGTAAAGACTATAATGAAACAATGAGATATAAACATTGTACATGACATTTTTGATAGATGGAAACAGAGGGAGACATTCCATTACCTATACCTACTCATTATGGGGTCCATGTGATTTTAAACACGTAGCTTTTCCTGTAAATGTTCTGCATTACAGGAGGTTAGCTGACTTTTGAGGTCTGAGGCAATTAGAAAAAAGTGAAAGAAAAGTAGAAAAAACAACCTTGACTCAATTTGATAAAAGGAATATAAAAGTAGGAAGGGGTCTGAGAGGATGTAAAGGATTTTACATGCTTGAAATTTCTTTTTAAAGCAATTTCAGTCCACAGTCTTCTTCACCATAACATGTTTTTTCCCCCAGATTTGAATGTTATTAATGAATTTAAAAGAAACAAACTAAGCAATGTTCTTAATAGCATCCTTATTTTAAACAAACAATCAAACAAAAAACCCAACAGTCAAAATTAAAATGTTACTTTGAAGTGAAAGAAAACTTCTTCCTTGGAGACATTGCAGGTTTCTTCCCCTTCTAACCTAATTTCTTTCCATGTCCTTCCCACTCTGGAAATTGATTCTCAAAACTATGTTGCTCATCTGAAAAGCTACAGCTCACATACTAAGGCAATACACTCTTTAAAGATCAACTTTAGATAAAATGTTTCTCAAAATACAAAATACAAAACCTAACCAAATAAAGAAGAGGTACTTAGGAAAAAGAAAGTTTATTTAAGCAGATGGATAGTTCCTGCTGACAGGTCAGAAAACTTCTGGAGGACAACAACATTTTATCTGAGATTTCCAGAAAAAAAATAGCCTGCTTTTACTTTTCTGTACTCCAGATAAACTTAACTCATCTATGTTCTGCAAACAAATGGCTAATAAAGTATTTTCACATTTAAGCACTAAATTCTACCCCACCCTTGAACCTGTCAGGGAAAAATTGAACTCTCTCCAGGCTGAAGATCTGCTGTCTTTTGGAAAGAGCAACAGCATTTTGTTTCCCACTTCATTCCCACATGTCCTTTTAAATCATGCATAATGTCTGCCTTTTCCTATCTGCCTGAGGGCTTGCTAACACCTTTCCTCCCATAAATAGATGTGATAGTTAATGCGGGCTTTTTAGAAACATTCAGTGCTACATTAAATATCAGTCGTAAAAGCCTCCCTAGTTTCACTGGACAGAGATTCAAACAAACTCTCATTCTTATTATTTATATGAACCTGCACTTTTGACTTCTTGTTATATATTTTATATATATATATATATATATATATATATTGCTCTGGAGACACCATCAATGACTAGAGTTTAAATTTATGAAGCATCTTTCTGATGTGTCCATCCATAGCATGGCTTCAAGAAGCGTATGAGATACCACATCTGGTATAGCTATCATTCTGCTGATCAGGGTACTTTGTACAGATGCTGGGAACATGAGTTTGAACTACCGAATGCTGAGCAGGACGATGAACTTGAATTCCCCACCTACTACAATGTTCAATCTACTAGGCCATAACAGTATATATAGGTACAACTTCATCCTCCTCTCCAAATAAAATTGACAACATTTCATGAATGTTTCTCTGTCTGTTTCTCCAAATGTTTGTGTGTGCTGGGAATACAGATTGGGTTTGGGTCTCTAATAGGAACGATGCATTTGTAATGGGACTGATGCAAGAAACCCCAGAAAGGGGCAGTTCTAAGATGAGCAGAAGCAAAACTAGGAGCTCAGATAGCTTTTCATTCAAACAGAAGAACATTTAATGGGACTAGCAGTAGCAGAATAGGGGGTTTGGACTGAAATCTTGATCTTTATCACAGCCTTGCTTATGTTCAGCCTTGTGATATTCTGTCTCCTCTTTTCCTCTGCTTCCAAATCCATTGAGATAGCAGTTTTTTGCTGCTGCTTTGGTTCATATAGATGCACTAAGAGTCTGATCCAGGAAGTCAGTAGAATTTTTGGACAATGAATCAGTATAATTCACTTTGCATAAAATGTGCAAGACATAAAGTGCGTTTCAGGATATGATATGGTCTTGTACTATCTCCTGTGATGGTGCATGGAATTCCCTTAAAGAAAGCAACTACAGCCTTGTTTTTACACTGTGGAAACTGTAATTACTTCTTATGTTTCTCTTGTTGAGTGTCCATGACTATTGGTCTCTAGGAGGTCAGTACGAGGCCACAACCTTGCCAGAATTATTAGTTTTGAAAACATAGCAGCTGTGTCTGTGAATTTGGCTGCCTTTAAAATGTTTCTTTTTGAGAACTACCCTCTCTTACACAGCTTGCAGATTTTCAGGTTGCTTATTTCTCAGGTGTGTCATTCTATATAAACTGTACCCCAAAAAGACATATGGAAAGGAAGAAGGAGACAACTCAGTACAGTGTAAGGACAGATAATCAGTTGGAATTCACAAAATCAGTAGCAGATGTAGCCCAATTAAACTCAACAGTTCACAGGTGTTCACAGGAATGACTTTAACATAAAAGCACACTTCTCTTTAGTGCTTCTTAATTTTATTTTATTTTTCTACAATGCTTTATATTTTATATACTTCACCAAACTAAACTAGAAAAAGTAAGGTAATTGAAGATTAGTTGGATGTGATTGACTTAAAATTTAACACATTAATTGTCTGTTTGATTTAGGAATCATAGTGAGCTATACTTACTGAGGGGATGAGGGTTAAATGATAGCACATAATTTGTTCATATTGTTTAGAATCATAGAATCAGAGTGTTTCAGGTTGGAAGGGACCTTAAAGATCAGCTAGTGTCAACCTCCTGCCATGGGCAGGGAAACCTTCCACTAGACCAGGCTGCTCAAAATCCCATCCAGCCTCGCCTTGAATGCTTCCAGGGATGGGGCATCCACAACTTCACTGGGCAACCTGCTCCAGTGCCTCACCACCCTCACAGTAAAGAATTTCTTCCTAATGCCTAATCTCAATCCACCTGCTTTCAGTTTAAAGCCATTCCCCCTTGTCTTATCACTACATGCCCTCATAAAAAAGTCCCTCTCCAACTTTCTCACAGGCCCTGTTTAGGTACTGGCAGGCTGTTATAAGGTCTCCTTGGAGCATTCTCTTCTCCAGGCTGAACAACCCTAACTTTCTCAGCCGGTCTTCACAGGCGCTCTAGCCCTCTGATCATCTTTATGGACCTCCTCTGGAGTCACTCCAACAGGTCTATGTCCTTTTATTATTGCAGGCACCAGAACTGAACCCAGTGCTCCAGGTGGGGTCTCATGAAAGCAGAGCAGAAGGGGAGTATCACCCTCTCCCAGCCTGCTGACCACAGTTCTTTTGATGCAGCCCAGGATGTTTGGCTTTCTGGGTTGCAAGCATTCATTGCCAGATCATATTGATCTTCTTGTCTACCAACACACCCAATTCTTTATCCTCAGGGCTTCTCTCAATCCATTCTCTTCCCAGCCTGTGTTAGTTTGTGATTGCCCTGGTCCACACACAGGACCTGTTGAATTCATGAGATTCACACAGGCCAGAGCACCAGTCATCGAGTGCCTCAGCCCTCTCCATGTCCCAGGTAACGAGGTCTCCCATTTCCTTCCAGAGAAAGCCCACATTTTCCCTAGTCTTCCTTTTACCTTTGCTGTACCTGTAGAAGCTTTTCTTGTTGCCCTTGACTTCCCTTGACAGACTTAATTCTTTAATTCTTAGTCTTTAGCTTTTCTAACCAGATCCCTGACTGCTCAGACAGGTTCTCTGTATTTCTCCCAGGCTACCTGTCTTGTTTCCACCCTCTGTATACTTCCTTTTTGTGTTTGACTTTGTTCAGGAGCTCCTTGTTCATCCATGCAGGCCTCCTGGTGTTTTTGCCTGATCCTCTTTGTTGGGATGTATCACTGCTGAGCTTGGAGGAGGTGAGCCCTGAATGTTAACCAGCTTTATTGGACAGCTCTTCCCTCCAAGGCTTTATCCCATGGTACTCTACCAAGTAGATCCCTGAAGAGACCAAAGCCTGCTCTCCTGAAGTCCAGGGTTATCATTGTGTTGTGCACCCTCCTTGCTGCCTTAAAAATCTTGAACTCCACCTTTTCATGGACACTGCAGCCAAGGCTGCCCTTGAGCTTCACATTCCTCACAAGCCCCTCTTTGTTGGTGAGAACAAGGTCCAGCATGGCACCTCTCCTCATTGGCTCCTTTATCACTTAGAGAAGGAAGTTATCATCAATGCATTCCAGGAACTTCCTGAACAGCCCTGCTGTGTTGTCCCTCCAACATATATCAGGGTGGTTAAAGTCCCCCATGAGGACCAGGGCGTGTGAATATGAGGCTGCTCCTATCTTTCTGTAGGGGACCTCATCCATTTGTCTTCCTGGTTGAGCGGCCTGTAGCAGACACTCACTATAGCATTACCTGTCCTTGCCCTCCCATTAATCCTGACCCATAAGTTCTTGGTTGGCTACTCATCCATCCCAGGCAGAGCTCCATGCACTCCAGCAGGTTTTTGAACTCCTGGCAAAAGACATCCATAATTAAAACTGATATACAAAAGATCTGCAGGTTGCTAGAAAATGCTGGAACTTCAGTCCTGATTGGCTTCAACATGTATAATTCTTTCTCAGCAACATGTGATGGAATTTGTCATTGTCTCACTACCTGGACACTGTGGTATCAGTCAGAAACACAGCACGTATCCCATTCATTATTTTCAGGCTGGTGTTTTCCTGACTGCTGTTTTAGGAGTTTATTGAGGTGAATGGGCAGAGTGATAATGCACACATTTTTCATGAGTATCTGTTATTATGGTTTTAACATTAATCCTTTGACTTCCTATCATATTGCAGAATAGAAAGGTTTTATTTTGCCTAGGTGCTGTAACATGTGGGAGATATAATTCCATCTATTTTTCATATTTTGTATTACATTTGAATGATTTTTTTATCGAAATCATATAACACAGCTTTTACCTTAACATAGCTCCTAAAACGATGGGTGCTTTCTCAGTAAGTTAGACGTTACTAAAGTTCTTACTTGCAGATAATATTTGTATTCAGGATGAGCTGCACCTGCAAATTCAGAGAACAGTCTGGAAAGTATGCATGACAATGCCATCCTAAAGTACCTTTACAATGCAAACCTTACATTATTTGGCTTTATTTAACCTGGTCTTCAGTGCCATTTTTCTTATGCCAGTGTGCACTCTGTTTCTTAAGCATATGAGCTCTGCCTGTCTTAATTTGTTGAAATTTTCAGGACCAGACCTGATAGCCATTAGCTTTTGGCTTTCCGGATTTGGCAGAAAATACATCTAGTCAATAAACTAAAGCTTTTGCTATGTTATTTGAGAACAAATATAGCTGTAATTCTCACATTATATTGAGTCCCAGTATTTGACTTCCCTGTAGCAATTTCAACATTAGTCTAATCTGGCTAGCAAAGATGTGCAAGACACTTCAGCACCCCTGTGTTATCATTTGCACCTCCTCTCTTCATTTCCTCTGTATCAGTATGCTTTTCAGTGATATATCCTGTGAGTCTTTGTTCTTGTTGATTTCTTTGCACTATATAATGAGAAGTTATGTGGGTGTTCTGAAAACACAGGAGGAATTGCTGAAAGATATTGGTAAAATAGCAGGGCTTGAGTAATTCAGTCTGCAATCTCACTTCAAATATTGAGGTTACCCTTCTGAGTAAAAGCGGCATGTGGGCTCTTGTTTATATCTACAGCCATACTTACTGGCTTGGACTGAAAGCACTGTTAAACTCAAAAGCATTTTTTTGTCTATATACAAGCAGAGAAATATAGATGATTTAGCCAAATAAAACTGCTGTTAGTCCAGTTTGGGGTGTTTTTGTTTAAACTACTTTCCTCTTAAAAATTGACTTCGTGTATGTGCTAATGCAAGGCACTGTAAAGATAAACCACTTGTGAGATCTTATTTCACCTCTTCTGAGACAAATCTAGCCACCTTTTCTTCCATCTACTAACAGCTGATACTAGGCCTACATGTCATTCCACCACTGAGAGCACCACTGACAGGATGTGGAGCTGTTCTCATATTCCAGAGGGATGGCACAACAGATCAGATCAATGGTCAGACAATGAGCCACAGGAGATGCCTTGAGCATAAAATAACTATAGTTCTATGCCAGCGTTCAGTGCTTCAAGGACTTCCTGAGTGGCTTTGGTGTCTTGACCTTAACAAGCAGCCAGGCACCCACCCAGCTGCTCTCTCACTCCCCCTTTTAAGAAGACAGGGGGGAAATAAGATGAAAAATCTTTTAGGTCTGGTGTGGGGTCCTCCATGAGCTGCAGTGTGGATATTTGCTCTGATGTGGTCCTCCATGGGCTGCAGGGTGACAACCTGCTTGGAGAAGACAAGTCTTCTTCAGAGGCTACAGGGGAAACTCTGCTCCAGCACCTGGGGCACCTCCTCCTGCTCCTTTTTCACTGATCTTGGTGTCTGCAGAGCTGTTTTTCTCACATATTATCAATCCTCTCTCTCACAGCTGCTGTGCAGCTTTTTCCACTTTTTCTTAAGTATATTTTCTCCAATACACCACCACCTCGGCTGAGGAGCTTAACCCTGTTATAGGTCAGTTGGAGCCATTTGGAAACAGCTGTGTCCGGCATGGGGCAGCCCCAGCCTCTCCTCACAGAGGCCCCTGCAGACCCCCACTACAGTATTCACCTCCTCCATGACATTCATGCTTTTATCCCCCATTAGCATTTATATCCCACTCAATCCATCTCTGTCCCAGGCTGAAAATACCTGTTTAACTCAATCTGTCCCAAGCAGAATGATTCTTACTTCTTTAGGAAACTGTTCTTCATAAGGCCAACTTTGACCATCGTTGTTGCCCTTTGCTGTACCTTTTACAGGACGCTGCTTTTGAGGTGGGAGGGTAGCTTGGATGGGGAGTGGAGCAGACAGGTTCTCTAAACAATATTCAAGGCACCAAGCTTTCTTGAGGACTGAAGATAAATTTTCTAGCTTTTTGCTTTGGTTTTGCCTGTAGGTAACCTTTATTTATGGACTGAATACAGAGATAAGAGTTCTACCCTCTGCTTTTCCAAGGTAAGGATATAACTTGATTTCTTGATGTTACAGTTTTTGCTATCTGTAGTAAAATAAACTATAACTTAATTATTAGTATAGAATATAAATTAAATAACATTTGATACTTGAACAATGATTTATTTTTTTTTTGTTTATGGAGTAATATGTATTTTATATATATTATATTCCCTGTTTTGAGGAGATCATGACAGCAGAATGACTTTAACATTTAACATTTAAATATTTCTGAACCACAGGTATTCTTTTTAAAGGGTAAAAGCTGTTTCCCAACATGACATAATAATAATTTTCTTATACTTTTTGAAATGTAAAGTAAAACTATTACTCACTTAAGAAATTAAATTATGTAAATTGCAATTGGAATTTGTTACTCCTTCAAGTAATTTTTTAAATTAATAAAACATCACTTAAGTAAATTTAGTGCTTATATCTCAAATACTCTGTAATAAATTTCACATAAATGCATAAGTCATTATTTAATTTAAGTATTAAACCCAGATCATTTGCTAACGGTTGGGATGAGCCTGGACAGACTGTGGCTCTTTGTGCAGTGGACATTGACTACAGAATGAAACCAGTTCTATCAGTTGTCTCCCCTGACTATACTGGGGTGGAAAAAGCAGAGGCCGATACCATTAAGACCTGCAGGACTCAGTCAAAAATGAAGAGTTGATGGAAATGATGTATCTCATCAGTCTGCTTCATTGCAATTCCCATTTTAGACACACCACTGTCCTTGCCATAGTTACACATCCTGCAGAATTTTCTGTAGGATGTATTGTTTGAAATCAGTTCTGCTGTAACAGTGGTTGCACTGCAGAGTGGAGAGATGCCGCAGGTCACATCAGGAAACCATTATGCTGTTTGACTGGCCCCTGCAATCCATCCACATCCCAGATGGAAATTTGGCAGCTGCCCTCAGGTCAACCTGGGAGGCTGTAGGTAGATTCCAGAATCGCAAAGGGCCATGCTTTCTGTATTAGTGGTCTCCCTAGCGTGAGCTGCCTGGTGCAAAGCTGGAGAGCTCTGCAAGGCAGAACAGCATTGTGATACATCATGAGCTCCAAGGCAGAATTTTGACTACCTGCTTTTTGAAAAATTCCCTTTCATGAAGCTTTTGATACATCTGCTTCCACTCCCAAGTAGGTGATTTTCCAATTTGCTTTCTCAATCCCACTCTCCCTCTGTATTCTTCTCCCCTAAAATATTGGCTCGATGCATGGTTACAAGTGCTTTGTGCTTTCCTGCAGTCAGTAGCCCTGGATGTTCTTTTTGGGAGCCCCAGCTTGAGCTGTCAGTCCTGGCTCTTCAGCCTTTTTGAAGAAGGCAAGGAGTCTGGTTATTACAGTGTTTTCAAAATACGAAGGTTTTTGTGCATGAAAATTGAAGAACAACCACCTTAATTCCAAATACTTTTAATTAAAGCACTGTAATTAATGTAAAAACTTTTTTTTTCCTAGACCCCAGTGTGTAGTCACTGAATAGCTGAGTTTTACAAGGAGTGTTTTAATTATATTTAATGTAGTATATTTTTAAAAATTGCATTAATAAATACTGTTTAGTAGGATATGATATGATAGTAATTTCTATGTAAAGTGATTGGGAACTTCCAAAAATTGGTAATTAAACATGATTTAAACTTATTCTGTCTGCTGACATACAAACTGCCTATCACAAACTATAGCTACCTCCACATTGGTTTTGTGTTCCTGTCTACATTTAATTACATAAATGCTTGCATTTTATTTCACCTTTCAAAACTCCATATGTATTAAGGGTATGGTGTATTATACACGACAGGTGATACAGGGTATTTTCATCAAATCCAGCAATACTTTTTCATAATTACTTTTTAATTGTGTAAATGACTTCACAGCATTAGACAGTAACTATCTCTTCCTGCTGAAAAATACATTATAGGAAAGAAACTATTCAAGTGATTTAGAACTTAAGGAGCTCTTGATTCCTACTTCTCCTAGAGCTGAGAGTTTCACAATTCTGGTAAAGGAATAGTGCCAAAAGCTCATCAGTTCTTTGGAGACAGAAAGCCAAAAGGAAATTAAATTATTAATTGGTGGCTAGTATATTAGGTCTGACAAAAGCCTTCAGCTGTGCTGCTTTCTCATTTCCATCTAGCTCCAAGTGAGCCAAGTCATGTCTGATTCTTACCTTCTGGTTTTGAATTGGCAGTGTTTGGTGAGCTAATCAGCAGTCTTTCCTTTACATGGATTGTTTTTTTGTTAGAACTGGGCAGTCCACCAAAACTGGAATGTTTACTCTTTTATTTTTATATAAACTTGTACCACCAAAAGTAGTCACATTTTCATTGGAATCTTTAACTTTGGGGCTGCTGGAGACATCAGGCTGTCAATGATCTCTGGCTGAAGGGCAGTGTTGCTGTGTGGTGTACCCCACGGCATGGAAGCTGGAGAACTTGGAAAGCTACAGCCTAACACATCTCTTCGTGCTTTTATGTTCAACCTCCTTTAATGGGGGTTCTCTTGACTTTTTTGTCCTCTTACATCCAATCTTCTAACTCCAGGAATGGTTTTGGTGATACCTAGGGAAATGGAGTAACCAATTGTTCTATTTCATCCCGCTACCAAAGTTTTGGACAAAAATATATTATTTTTCCTTGTACAATAGTGTTTTATCTGTGCAAGATGCTGATTTTTGTAATTAGCCTTTCAAATCAGGAAATCCTCTTCTGAATTTTTCAAGTTCCTCCAACACAAATGATTTAAATTTTCATTACCTGTAATTGCCTGAAGTTGTCTTAGTTCAAGGAAGAATACAGAGGTTTGAAGTGTTGATTTAGCATGTGTTTCTAGAGATGCTTGACTGAAAAAAATCAACAATGCACGGGAAAACATTCTTATTTTCAAACGAATTTCATTAAGATGTCAAAATGCTTCAGTTAAATTAAGAATTGTTTTTCGAATAGAAAAAGAATTATTTTTTTAAAACCAACTTTATTTTTATTTCAATTTATTTGTGGCTGTGTCATACAACAGTAAGTCCCACCTTGAGCACTTTATGTATGACAGTTAGGGAAAAGAACACACCACCACCACCACCACCCCCCCCCCCCCCCCAAATCCACTGCTCTTCTGTTGGCATCCTCTGGTGCCAGTGACTGTTTTTACACTGCAGTTTTGTAAGCAGAAGTACTGAAAACTACCAAGAAAAGTGAGCAGCTATGGGCTGGTACTAAAACTCAGTACAATACTGTTGGAAATTCTAACAGAGATGCTGTGGAAAAGGAATCACTTTGAGGATCAGGTGCCTGGCATGGAACAATGTCAACTTTTATTTTTATACAATGCAAAGCTTTCACTTTACCTAAAGAAACATATTGTTAGGATTGAAATGGAAAAAAAACACCAAACCACCAAAACAAAAAAACCCAAACATTTGACCCCCTAACTCCCAAGATATTTCAATGTTTTGTCCTCTTTTTTGGTTTATGACTGTATTTCAGAATCCCAGCATATTATATTGGATGGAAGTTCCATTTTTCAGAAGAAAATTATCATTTTCTGTTTGCATTTCCCAGTCTGCTGTATCTCCGATATATGACTTGAATTTCCTTTAAATCAGCACAGCATACTGTGGCCAGCCACTCACTGTTTTATCATGATTTTTTAGTACTTAGACAAATAATTGTGTAAAATTATATATATTATATATATATAAAAATACAAAATATACTTTTCTACTCTCTTTCTTCCTGAATGTGTAAACAAGAAAAAATTAGAAGTGTGAAATCTGCATGCCCAAACCCCACAATTCAATCAACAAACAAACAGAGAATTAATAGCTTTTTATTTTAAAAATCATACTTATAAAAATCATTATTTCAGACAAGCTTTGATGTGGGTAAGGAAAGGGACAACATAGCAGTACTGATGACACTGATACAGAACTGGTATTTATTTCAGAAAATTTTTGTTTTTCCTATAGTGAATAAACTCAAAACACCACAAATTACTCTTTCTGTGAAATTCCAGTCTTTTCTTGGCTTTCAGTTCTTGCATTGAAATTAGAATGATGAATTCCAAATTCTTTGAATAAAAGCCATGAAAAAATATTTTAGATATTTTTATTCAAGTTGATTTGTACAGTCAGTACATACCTCTAGAGATAGTTGGGATGATGATCAGTGGGAGGTATACGTCTTTCAAATTTGGTACTACAGAGCCTGAGTATGTAGTTGCAGGTACAGTTTCAGAGGTGCTGTGTTTTTGACAGAAGACAGCTTCCCTCACCCTTCTTTCCGCTGCCCTGGCAGTTCATTACTTTCCATGTACCATAGCTCACTGCCTTTTCTGTCATTTCTGTTTTTATAGCATTCTTTTTATTACATATCATTTGACTCACCATGTTATGGTGTGGCCCCTCAACCATGAATCTTGATAGTGCTAAGAATGTACTACAGACTTTTGAGTGGGGATAAGTACTAGGGCTAGGGACAACAAACATCTGGCTTTGCTACTGAAACCATCCTGTGGTAAAATGGTACCCTAAGAACAGCTACTTAATTTTCAGGCCGATAAATCTTTGGGAATGGAAACCTACTTAGCAGAGAGAAAACCATGGTTTCTATTCTATCTTACTGGGAATCATAATTAATACTCACTATCCCATGGGAAAAAAAAACAAACCCAACAAACCAAACTAAACAGTGGGGTGGGTAAATGCCATTGACAAAACTGAGTCTTGCTGGACAACAGCTAGAAGAAATGGAAAGAACATGTGAAAAAAATCAGGAAGAGGAAATAGAACAGAGGAGAAGTGGAAGTAATCTTTATTTCCCCTGACCTTTCCTGAATAATTCTCCTTACTGCTTTTTAATTCTTGAAGGAAAACTTGACAGCAACATATAGGGTCCGGATAAAAGACCGGCTACATTTTACTGTGCTGTTGATTGCTCCAGCTAATCAGTACAGCACAAGACATTATACTCAGTCTCATTCTTTTAGTGTTTGCTCAGGAGATGAAGGAAGTAGGTTAGTATCAAACATGTAAGGGAGTATTTGGAGACTGGAAATCTTTCAGGGTTTAAAAAAAAGAGTAGCTCTAAGTCAAGTCCTAAAGAAACTTTTTTTCCTGGATTGTAATCTATGTTAAATGTGTGCTATCAGAAAGTCCATGCCACATAGAAAGCATTATTAACCATTGTAAAACAAGCCAGAATAGTTGCTAAAACTGGAGGTGTAATGATTACTCTTGCAGTGACTTGCCAAATCAAGTCTAACTCAGTCTAAGAAGTCACAGATCCCATGGGTTTACTTTTGTTAATTGAGCACTTATTTTTGCCTCTGTGAAAAGTTACCATGGGTGCACTGTTATAATGAATTTTTGTGCACTTCTCCTCCAGAGAAGTGTCATTTTCTGTGCTGTTCTTTGCCATCATAAGAAACGCTGAAAACCTGGCTGCATTGGACACACTGAGTCATCTTTATGTGTACCACTTAGTGAGATTCTTTCCTGAACAAGTGTAATGTCTTTCTGGCACTATTTTCATTACCTTCTCTTCCTGAGTATAGGAATCTTGTGGTGACTCACAAACACTCAGGCTCTGCTGCCAGCTGACTTGGGTCTGTTGCCTGAGGCACAGAAGTTGCCCATTTCCAAAGCTTAGACGATACTTGAGATCAGCACCTTTGGCAATGCATCTTGTTGTGGAATCACCTGTACTTCACTACCACTTCATATTTCCAGTTTTGTTTTTAGCACACTGATTTTGCAGCTACTAATTCCTTCACTGCGTAGCCAAGATATCGCTTATTATGTAAAGAATCGTGGCCAAATTTTATCTTAATCTCTCCAGTGGCAGTTGGATAAATACCAACACCATTTCTGACTGAAATTTTAAAGGACATTTCACCTCTTCCAAATTGGCCATGGAACTGATGGCATCACAGATTAACCAGGGATCCACTGCTGAGCCTGTCTCCAGGCTTTTACACAGCATGGCAATGTTAAAGTTGTAGAAAATATTTGTGAATAGAAATATATTACAAAAGGGGTTTCCTGCCTTGCTGAAGAAGACCTATACCTGAGAAATTTCAGAAGATCTTAGGAAAAGCAGTGGGATAGTTTTTTACTTAATACTGAATAATCGTTTATGCTTCATGGAAATTCAAATTTCTGAACTATTACATTCTTTGACTTGCTTGTATGTTTAAATATCAAATGCAAAAACTATGTTAAAGAAGAAAATGCATGTTCAAAATATGGGAGAGAAACACAAGAGACCAGGGAGGAGTGTGTTATGCATACTGGTGAAACCCATTTTACACTCTTGTGCTTCTGCAGATGTGGCATGGAATACGGATTTCACTGCATCATCATCTAGTACTGTCAAGGTATTTTGTTAAGTTTTCTGTGACATGGAAAAAGTCATTGTACAAATTGCCTGTAGCCATATTACATGCATGTCGTGCGTGTAAAATATGCACTCATAATAGGTCAGACGATAGTCTGGCATAGAGCTTTTTGGACTATAGTTTGAGTTGAAAGTCTTATTTTATTTTTTTGAAATATTTTTAGTTCAAAAACATTCATTAGTATACTGTGTGTGCCCTTAAAACTGCCCTAAAAGCCAGATTCACAAAATGAATGTTGTTTTTGAAGATTTGTGGTCTGACAGAAATCACATATAATGGAGATCAGCTCAAATTTTTGGCTTAATTTTTTTGTTACAACTGTAAGTCCCAAATCCTGCTCTCATACATGAATGCATTTTTCCTTCTGATTTCTGCTTTTATAATGATTTAATCATTATACTGCACTCTACATAATTCCAATTAAATATTGGTCACTGCTCTTATGAAGAGTGCACACATTTTCGTTGTAAAAATACATTGATTTAATAAATACCAAATGCATTATAATCATTACCGAAGAATGAACTTGTTTCATAAATGTACCAATTTATATTTAAAGACAAGCAATGTCCATATGGAAAAGTCAGGCAGATGTTAATTTTATTGCGTCATTCATCTTTACAAATATGTGTCTGGATTTGAAATCTAAGATACTTCAAAATTATTGCGGAGTTGGGGAAATAACACATCAACTAAAATCTGGAGGTTTAAGATTTGCTTTTCTTTACCCCATTGAGCTTTATGTATTAAGTAATGAAAAATGCCTTGTCATTAGTGCAGTTGATAAATTTAAAACTTTTCTTAATTTTCTCTTGCAGAAATCAGTTACTGCTATGGATTTATGCTATGGATGTGTCTTGGTGCTTGTAATTTCTTTTGTACTAAAGATACAGCTGATAAGGATTTTATTTAATAAGGATAATTGTTGTTGAAGGATTTGGATGTTTAATATTCCTTAGGTATCTCTACTGACAAATCTAAAAAATGTTAACTTGATGATGACCTCCAGTGATATTACAGGGATTTATGGAAGTTTTATTCAGGTAAATGGTGCAAGGAGTGTGGTGTATCATTGTTCTCACATTGATACACCACATAAAGATAAGGCCTGCAGATGGTGGGTACTGTGGGCAACTGTATGAATCTAAATTTTCTTTTTGACTCTGCTAATGATTGACAGTTAGTAGATGTCACCCTTCAAAATCCACAAATATCTTAATTCAAAGAATTTTTGAAGCATTTCAATATTCTGTTATATCCCAAGTCATTTTGGGATAGTCAGTTAACTGTCCCACCAGTTGAAAATCATGTAACTTATAACAATAACAAGCATTACACATGCATCACCTGCAGGATGTACTGACTGTATCTATACAAGTTAAACATGCCTGGGAACTTTCCAGGGAACTGAGATCAGCTGGTAAGAGACAGCACCTGCTGATGCTAGTCTTAGCTTCCAGAACAGGGAGTGCACACAGTCTGTCTGCTGGGAATGATCCCTGGAATACATTAACCCTCAATTCATGTCCGGAAGTGTTTTGGAAGAATGCTAGCAGGACTGCAGTCTAGAATTGTGCCAGGGTTTTATTAAAAAAAAAAAAAAAAAAAAAAAAAAAAAAGATGGCATAAATGATCATCTCCCAGTACCAAGAGATGTTCTGCAGCACTGCCTAATATTTTAAAAGAAATATGACCTTCCTATCCCAATTACTCTTGGACAGATTGCCTGTTGCAGTGGGACTTCTAAGATTGTTAGTGAGAGAAGAATAGATACAAGGTTTTCTGAAAAAAGAAGAACATGTACGATTCATGAAATTCAACAACTCGGGAGGAGAGACTACAGTGATAAGAAGGAGAAAAAGGTCAGTGGGAGAATATGAACCTATGGACCTACACAACCAGTGTTATATATATATATATAAATATTTGTATGTGCCAACACACGGTTTCTGAGTACTAGCAGAAAAGAGTTGCTGATGCAAGAGGGAACCCTCATCTAGGACACTTCCTTGTCTTCATGGATTTCAATACCTTCATTTGCTTCAGAGTGTGGGAACTGAAAACCAAGTCCATTCTCTGTTGGTGACAAACTCCTCCATTGCTGATGACAAAATATTCACAATTACATGGAATATTCAAAAAATGTGAAGACATTTTCATTCTCACAGAAGTCCTATGCCTTCAAGTGAGTTTAGGTACTACGTGAGAAGCCAGCTGAGTTATGTGTACTGGCATGTTATGTGTACGTGAACCATCAGTGTCAGAGTTAATGGAAATCACAAACTTTCTCTGAAACTATTACTTTGCTGTTTTCTCAAATTGGCACCAAAGATCCACTGGGGGGGTTGCCCAGCTACTGTAAGGTCTTGAAACATCGTTGAAATCAGTGGGAGATTTAAAGTCTAAAGCAGTTGCTGGAGATCTGTGTGCTGCTCCCTATTTCCACTAATCTTTGTTGCAATGTAAGACATTCACGGTGATTTGCGGGTTGGTACTTTGCAGCTATATATATTCATTATCTTAGAATGTTTGTTGTCTTCCCACACCCTCACATGCACACACACATACCCCTGTTGTCTTTCTCGTTGGTACTTAGATACTTTAGGTACTGTTTTGTATTCAAGAACTTCAATTCTCTTCTAATTCCACAGGGGTCATATCCTCCACTAAGATTATGTTTAGCTTTTTTCTCTCCAGATGTCATTTCATCAGTGAGTAAAATTTGTTGACGCTAGCAGTGGAATGCGTTAGCTGATTCAGGTACATATTTCTATTTTTCCAGTATTTTTTTTCCTAAAATAATTTCTTTTTAATATCTAAGACAGAATAATCCATCGTGGGATGATCAGAACTTTGATTCTGATCTCATCCCTGATCACTTTGGCATTGATTTAACATTATTCTTGCCTTACCAGGCAGACTAGGGTAAAACCTGTCGTGTGCATTCATCTTTGTTAAACAAAGATGAATGAATAAGACAGGCTTTAAAAGCTTTTTAAAGAGCAAGGTGCAGGAACTGCATTCTCAATCTGCATTCTTTCCTGCTGTTTTATGGGATGTACTGAAAATGTGCTTTTTAGAGGTCAGATCATTTTTTCCCAGGTTTGAAAAAAGGATGTAAGCCATAAATTAAAAGGACTATAAGGTAAGTTCAGGAACTAGTCCATTCCAGGTACAGACACCCTATTCTCTTGAAAATTATGACTTATCAAAAGCAAGAATTATATCTCATTTCTAGAACTCCAGCTAGCTTAATTCTTATCCATTTGTGGATTGGACTTTGCTGTTTATAAAATAATAATACTAATAAAAAACCAACAATAACAACAACAAAAAGCAAACAAACAAAAAAACCCCAGCCAACCAACCAAAACGAACAAACAAACAAAAAAAAAAACCCCAACAAAACAAAACCAAAACCCACCACCCTTCTTTGTTCTATTAACTCAGGAAAGAGGCATACAACCTGATGGAATAGAAAATACTTGGAGGAGGTCTTACCTGCTTTAAGTATCTACAGGGGCTTGGTGATTTTATTCTCCTCTAAATTAGCAGCCAACAGATAGATGTATGACATTTTCTAATTAGCTGCCCAGTGTCATCTTTATGTGAGAAAAAAAAGAAGAAATTAATGTGTTCTTTGAAAGCACTGTGAAAAATATGCAGTAACAGGGAAGAACACTCAGAATGGTCAAGCAAGCACATACAGCATGATGGGGAGAAAGTGCTCATTGAAATACTAGGTCTGAAAATTGCCTAGCTTTCCTGGGGGAACTACCTCTTTGCCAGTGTTCCTATTCTCAGGTGGTGAAAAAATTCAAGGATATGTGCGTCACACTCCATCTTCTTCCATAGGTTCCAGTCTGAGTATATTTTTCTAAACTTATGACAAAGGATCCTGAGCTTTTGTTGTTAAAATGAAATTATCAGAAGCAGATTGGTTAAATAATGTTAGAGAAACAGTGAGATCATGCTAAGTAACGTTGTCTGGAGCCTGTCACAACCTTTTTCCTCTGCTACACAAGCTGTTTTTTGAGCAGACGGTCTTGTACAATATATATAGAGAGAGGGGATTTGAGTTACAGTGTAATGTAAGATTACATTTGGCACTTGGATTAGGGCCCTTACTTCCAATTCTCCTCTGGTTTGCTGTAAAATCTAATAAGTATGTCACATGCTTTTCTCTTTCACAGAGGTTTGTGACAGAGATAAACCATATTCTCCTGTTATTCTTGTTAGCTGAAGGCTCAGTGATCAGATGCTGTACTGTTTCCCTCATTTACTCAGCACTGTATTACCTTCAGTTGTGTCTTGATTTATTTGAAGTTACTTTAACATTTGTAGTCCACAGAGAAGATTAGAACATTTCCACCTGTCTTTTGAAGACTTTCTTTTAGGATTTTGAGTATGACAGGACAGTCATGACATTCTAGATTTGGAAGAAAAGTCAGCGACTGACTTATTAAATGCAACTTAGGCAGAAAGCAGATACCAGAAAACAGGGCTTGGAATCTCATGGTCAGCTGTTGCCTGAAACTTGTGACAAGTAAACTTTTTATATACACAGTTTTATTATCTTTGACACTGAGCAGACACTGAGTCCATGCCTTTACATGTGCCTAAGAGCACCTTGACCTGGCTGATCAACACAGTACCACCTTAATGGGATTTAGAAAATATAATAAAGTTTGGTTTCCATTAGCTTTGGTCACCTATACTGCAGAGTCAATTTCTGATCTAATCATGATGGATTCTCCACATGGTCGTAGAATAACAGAGGTAATTCTAGGGTGGGATTAATCTCATCCTAAACTAAAGTGAACCAAAACAAGTCAGATGAATCATGCCACAAAAGTGTCCTTTTCTTTCCATTAACTCTACAGGAAATCTAAACAAATATCTCAGACGATGAAGTCGGAAGTTAGTTGAGATGAAGTCCACATCTTCATATGCTTCCCAAATAGGAAGGAATACATATCCTGAGGGCGTAAACATAGGGTGCATTCTCAGAGGAGACTGAAAAGACTGGCCATTACATAAATGCAGCTAAGGCTGACACTTCAGAAGAAAGGTCTAGTTAATGTCTTTGTGTCACATTTCATAAAAGCCTCATAGCCATGGTAACCAACAGTGGACAATCAGTAGGTTGAGGCGGCTCCAGTGATGCCATCCTCCTAAATGTACTTCCTTGCAAGATCACTAAGCAAGGAAGAAATGGAGATAGAAGACAATAAAACTGTCTCATGTCAGTGAAAGAGAGGGATACCTGCAGCACTTCTGTGGTGTAAGATCTCACTTTCCCTCTGCTGACACCTGATGTATGATGCACTCTGGTGAATGACCAGATTTTCATGGCTGATGTATGGATTTAGTTTGAAATCCACCATCAACTGTTTTAAGGAATAAGCTTGCCAGTTCATCAGTTCCAGGTATGCTGCAACAATTGTTTTGCATTACTGAAAACTGTAATTGCTCTATTGCTATTATTTCTATCAAGCTTATAAAGGTGTTTCAAACTACTGAGGGCATACACTGAATCACATTTGCTCTTTGTTGTATAATGAAAAAATATCATTTCCTACAAGAAGCTGAATCAGGTGATATTTTTAGATTGAAAATGTGAATAATTAAGGTTTGAAAAACATGATGTTACTGCTTTGGGCTATCCCATTGCATTTAGGAAATAATCAGTGAGATAGTTTAACCTTGTGGTTTATGGTATCATCACAAATCTCTTTGCTCTTCTGCTACTATACACCCATGAAACATTGCTCTACACTCTTTTCCCTGACTGATTACATGCTGAAAGTAGGATAGCATGTAATAGCTACTGTCATGATGCCAATAACATGTCCTGAAATCTTTTTTGTTGTTTTGTTATTTATAGAGAAGTTAGTAATTTTGACAAAGAAGTAAATCCCTTAAATAGTATTATCCTTTCCATACCCAGTTATTAAATCAATAGATTTTCAGAGACAATGGAGGATTGTTGATTCATGATTCTACCTGAAGAAAGACTGTGCAACATAAACCAAGAAGCATCAGAGATGTTTCAGAAAAAAATAAAGGACAGGCAGACTCTTACATCCATTGGGTTTGATTTGCCAGCTCTGTAGATGTTAACTGTGTGATTCTACAAGTAGTAGCAGGTTGCAATGACATACACAGCACTATAAGGTACCTGTGGGTAGTCAGCATCAGTGGGTATAAACTGGTGTTGTTCTTTACATCTAGAGGATTGCAAAGTGGCATCCCCTACTTTATTGCCTGTCTTTGAGCACTGTATTGGTGGTAATGTTTTCTGCTTTTTCAAGCCCTAATTCTGTGTTTGGCTAAAGCTGCATGCCATCTGTGGTGGTAGGTAGATGGATATTACAAACATACTTATTCTCCCCAGCAGTACCTCTGCTATAGAAATAATCTGAGTATGACTGATCTCACTTTATTTCAGATATCTACATCACAGACATCTACTTTTGAGCCCATCACTACTTCTAGGACACATTTCTGTTTAACTTACTTTGGATGTCTTCCTCTCCATGGGATAAGTTTCACACTTCAAGTGCTTATTTCTATCTGTAGAATATGTGTTTTTAGAAACTTCAGTGAGGACTTTTGTTAGTAAAAATTTGCTTTTAGGCTGATGAGGCTGCCTTAGTGAGTCATTACTCAGACCATTCTGGGCTGCATGATATGCTCACAGGGGACTGCTGCCAGGAACTGCTAGCCCAAGAACTGACTACCTAAATGGCATCAACAGGAAAGAGAAGTGAAAGCTGCATTAAACATTGAGTTTAGTCCAGAAACTATCTAAAGAGTGGCAGAAAGTAGAAAAAGAATCAGCTTGTCGTTTCTGCCACCAAGACCAATTCAGGGCTTTTGTCCAGTTGGGGTACATCTATACCAGTAAATGAAGTGATTCCAGGAAAATATTCCTGAGTACAGAGACTTGACTGTCTGTACCGCTGAATTATTGAAGAAGTCTTGCTACAGTTTTGGCCTGTGTTGACAGATTTTAGGTAAGGGGAGTCATGAGCCAGGAACCCAAACTCCAATATGCAGTTTGTATATGGATATCCTATTCTGGGGCATAGGCAAGTTTAATGATGTGGTTGTGGACTATTTGATGCCAGTTGCTCTCAATGCCAGAAAATATTCCTGGTCATATTTAATTTACTAGTATAGATGTAGCCAGAGTGGATGCATGTATCAGTTCCTGAAAAAGTTAATTTGACTGCATTTTCTGAAGCTTTCCAGAAAGTTAACTCCACCTTTTCTGCACTGTAGAAACAGTCTGTATTCACTATCATTAGAATGATAACATATATGAATATCCTTCTCATTTGCTGTTACCCAAACAGCTAGTAGGTCGTTTTTCCTGTGCACATTAAGAGGAAAAGCATGTGCATCTCAAAATGAACACTGATTTATAATGAAAATAGTGTCCATATTACGGAAGGCTGCGTGAAGAGAAAGCAGTCATGTTGCTCTGACCACACTGAGTTTCTCATGTGCTATAGCATTAGCTACTGTTTCTGCTAATCTCCATCATTCTTTTGCACAGGTGGACTTTTGAGCCCCTCATGTTTAACCCCTAAAGTGTCAGTTCATCTAAAAGGAAAATACGTCCTTTGGAACCATAAATCTGTCAAAATTCATTACCACTGTATCTACAAAACCGTAACCTCTGGGAGATTATTTCAAGAAAAATCTAAAAAGAAGATTCATAACAGTTGGCAAAATCCAATTGCAAATAGGATTCAATGTCATGCTTCATATTTACATAAGATAAAAATTTCTCAGGTAACACTCATTTGTGAGAGATGGAGTTTCTATGAGCAATTATTGGTGACCATTTCTTGAATACACCAATCAAAGTAGCATTTTCAGGACAAAAAAGTACGTTTTTTCCACAATAAAAAGGAATTAGTCTTAGAAAACTATAATGAGTGTCAGTAGTTCTCCCAGTGGGAATTACTGATGATTATGTCAACCTTTTTCAGACAAATTCAAATTCTAAGAGAGACAAAATGAGACCCCACAGATCTAGGAGTAGGAATTTTACAGTCCATTTCTCAAAATTAAATTTATTGGTCTGACAACTGAGGTAAGTTTCACAATCTGACCTAGGAGTGGTAGACAGCTCTTTCTAATGTCTAATTATAGGCAATGACATATCTGCCAGGGCAAAACCCCAAAGGAGGCGGGTGAAACATTTAACATCCAGTACTGAAAATGATGAACCAGTTATCTGTCTGAAATAAATTATTTTTATTCTGCTTAAACATTTCTTCCCATGAATTAGATTCTTGCAGTCTTTTTACTTTTTCCTTGTTTTTCTTCACCCAGCTAAATGGCACAATAAGGAGAACAGAACTTAATCCTTGTTGCGAGTTCCCCTGTAATTCAGAAGCCTCCTTATAATTAAAGATTTCTTTTTTAGAGATTTCATACTCCCATAATGAACACTACAAATCTCAGCACTGACTACAGTTGTGCCTTCTACATTAAATGCACATTGGTTAAAATACAGGCCCAGTCCAGGGAGCAAGGATTAGAACCTGTGACTGTCCTCCCAGCCCAGTGCACTGATAATAGGCTAAAGTGTGTTACAGCCTCTTTATAGCTCAGTGAATCATGATTTTTATTTTTTTTTTCAAAGATGAACAGCTTCAATAATCAGAGCATAAAATTAATTTCATCACTGCAAGAAGTCTGTGAACTTGTGGAAAGGCAAAAGATACCAGTATGTACTCCACCGGGCTGAAAAAAGTACATAATCAGTCTCACATTTTTTTAACTTGTTTTGTGTAAAGGGAGGAATTACCATGACTGCCTCTTCCATCTGCCTTTTCTTTGCCTTTTGCTTCTGTCTGTCTACTTGGTTTTAAACAGAATGACTAAAGCAAGTGTTCTACAGTGCAAACTACGAGCAGACAGGGTCTTCTCCAGACCCTCTGTTGGCCACTGAGACTCCAGGGAATGAATTCGATTTGAATATACATTTCTTATGTCACTTAAAACATTAAAAAGTTAATTTTTTAACTCTGTGTTACAGGCCATGGGCTTTGGGTATCCCAGTATAAGATGTCAAATTCTTCCCTTGCATTTTTTAAGGAAGTAAGGTGTGATGATGTTTATTACCTTGCTGCCCGCCGTTTGCTTTGTACCACTACAAACCATTTTTCTCTAACAAGTACAATCTTAGAGGTAGTAGAGTCAGAGTACTGATATTTTGAGTATGGTTCTGTTTGTTATTTTAACACTGAAAGAACTTGGCCCTGACTTTGATTATCTTAATTTAATATCACTTTTTTTTTTTCATTGAATAAAATTTTAAGAAGGTAGAGGTTTGTTAATTAATGAGGACATTTGTGATCCTTTTTTTTTTTCCCTAACAAAAATTGAATTCTTTGAGCTAGAATCCCTCCTTTCTGCTATTTCTGTAGGAAAGGGGGAGCTTGTACTTGGAAGGCAACCAGTGTAACATTTCTGAGCTTTGACACAGTTTGCAGTCACTGCTGAGATGGTGAAGATAATAAGACCACAGGATGTGATTACTAGTGTGACAGCAACTTACACAAACAAGATCAGCCTTTTTGCAGCCGAGCTCTCACTCAGTGCAGTGGGATAAATGTAACAATGCAGAGCTCAGCAAAGAGATGCAGAACACAGCTGGTACATGGGACAAGTAGTTGGGTGTCCTTTGAACTGTTGGCCACACCTAGACATTACTATTTTGAATAGCAAGTGTAAACCCAGATTAGATACATCTATATAACACACAGCTACATTTGTGCTTAAATTGTAGTTTCTATTCAGATTATGAATATTTACCACAGTATGTTCAGTTCTCAGTCTTAACACACATCACTATAATATGACTGCCTAACTCTGTAATAGTTTTTCCCCAAGTTTACATCATCTTAACTGCCCTCAGTTTGGTCCTCGATCTTAAATAAAATAACATGGTGGTGTTGATTCTGCTCATTCAAGAGGGAGAGGGAAGAAAGGTGTATATATCACCAACCCAAAGCACCAGAGAGACTGTATTCTTCTCTCTTTGCTTTTCTGGGTCTGGAATAGTACTTTTTTGCTTCTCACAGAGATGTGTGACATAGTTTGATAATGCCTTTAGTGCTCAGTGTAGTGGTCCTGAGGAGAGCAAGGAAAAATACAAACAGACCAGAAGGCAAGACAGGTGCCATGTTTCTTAATGAGAATTTTGATTGTCAAAGTCTAGCGAAAACACCTGTATTCTGTTCTGTCTTATTAATTTTTATTACTTTTTCCACATTTACTTTTGATTATTGTATCAGTATCCCTAAATCTGATCTCATTGTTTGATTTTCAGTTTGCAAAAAGTTTAGCGCTTTATGAATTGTATTAAGACTCTCTCCTCCTCCTGCTCTTCACTGAGGTCTCAGCTTTTTTAATCTCACTTTTCTAAAACTGGGTACACTTACACACTGCTGCATAAAACTACCCATTTCTGTTTATGGAGTGGAGAGTCCAAGGGAGTAAGCATCTACTTAGATGAATCTATTTAACACACTGGAAGTATATTTTTATGGTTTGACAGAAAAGGGATTCCCTCTTCTCATGTTGATGACATTTCTTTTTCTCTGTGTGGGCAGAACCCAACACCTCAGAACGATGCATCAATTAAAAAACAAAACAAAACAAAACAAAAAACAACAAACACAACAAAACAACTGAGCTAATGTTCCAGATAGTCAGTAGCCCATAAGTCTGAGTAAACCTTCACCTTTATTCTGCCCTGTCCCTCACCAGAATTGAACATACTGATATCTCCCAAGACAGAAGACAAGAACTGAGATGGAAACTTCCTTTGCAACAAATATGACGGAAAGTACATTCTAAGAACTATTAAAATTTCTGATACTACTGAGAATGGGCACTAAAGGGTTCAAAGAATGCCAGCTAGGCAGAGAAGAAATCATGAGCATAACATGGGAAGATAAAATATAGCAAATTTTAGATTCCTGACATAAAGAAGGAAATAGAACATGTGTAAGAAGGAATGAAAAGGAAAGCACAAAACTGAGGGTCAGCAATCACTCATTGTGAAAGGAAATGTTCATCTGGAGATTCATAAAGTCTCTGAAAGGCAGAAATGCCATAGGTAGTGCATACTGCACAAATGATGTGAATGGAGGAGTGCAAAGTACTTGTCTGCAATGAGTAGAAGCAATGGACACAATAAGGCAAATAAGTCTCATTTATGTACTATTATAGCAGTGCATGGGATTTCACAGCCTTGGAGGTGACTGCTCGTAAGTGGGAGTAGTTATAGTGGGGAGATAAATAAGTTGGTTAACGTCATATATTTTTTGCTAGTTTAAGTAGAATTAAAAGGGTGATTTATTAATTGTTTTAACTTCTGTACTGGGACACTTTTTAGAAGACAAAACATGGGTTTAAAAAACAGTGACTGGCACATAAGATTATGCTAAAACAGTTTAAGTAGGATACAACTCAAAAGGGTTGGTTGCGGGTGTCGGCTAATCCATTTTAATATTTCAGCTGAAACACTTCAGTGAGGTTGATTTAATCCTTCTCACACTTCTTTTCACCACAATATCTGATCTCCTTTCCCAAGCTTATGGTTTCATCTCCAAGTTCCTTTGTAAACTGGGAAACTGGAGAGAGAGCTTTAAAGTCTCTGGATTCTCATGTTCATGACTGAGCATCCAATCGTGTTTATAGAGTCTCCTAAGATAATTCATTTTTGTGTCTATATATTGTACAAACACCATTTCATCGTCTTGTAAAGGGCTGGATCAATACTTTTATATTATCTTGGATAGCATAGTTAAGACATTTACTATTTTCTCAGGATATTGTCTAACGAAAGCATTCCATAAATGTTCTCCATACTTTTTTTCCTTTGAATGATGTCTTTAGAACACTTCCTTGGATTCCTGAGATACAGAAGAGAAGAATGAGAATAATTTTATTTTTTTTTTCTGTATTTTTGTCCTGGTTTAATCCTGCCTCGTAATTAAGTACCACACAGCTGTTCACTCACTTCTCCCCCACCCAGAGGGATGGGGAGAAGAATTGGAAAGGAATGTAAAACTCAAGGGTAGAGATAAGGATGATTTAATAATTGAAAATAAAATTAAAAAAAAGAACAATAATAATAACAACAACAATAACAGTTAGAATGAAAATGAGGGAGAGGGGAGAGGAATGAAATCCAAAGGGAAAGGAGAAAACAAGTGATGCACAGTGCAGCTGCTCACCCCCAGCTGACTGATGCCCAGTCAACCTGCCCCAGGTTATATACAGAGCATGATGTCCCATGGTATGGAATACCTCGTTGGCTAGTTCGGGTCATCTGTCCTGGCTGTGTCCCCTCCCAATTTCTCATGCCCCTCCAGCCTTCTCACTGGCAAGGCCTGAGAAAGTGAAAAGTCCCTGACTTAGTATAAATGTGATCCAGCAACGGCTAAAACCATCAGTGTGCTGTCAACACTGTTCTCACACCAAATCCAAAACACAGCACTGCCCCAGCTACCAAGAAGAAAATTAAGTCTATCCCAGCTGAAACCAGGACAATTTCCTATCTGAATCTTGTGGGATCCAGCTCTTTGCATGAAGGAGGAGGGAGGGATAAAGATACAGGACAAGAGGATAACATCCATTCTGCCCTAGTAACTTGTGAGCCTCTTGGCCTGTTCGAAGCAGATTTTGTAGGAAAAAAAGCTGAAAGGGTCTCTATGTGGCTGTCCCTGAGGCAAACTATACAAGGTTGCAACTTCTCTTAATACATTTTTAGCATAAAGGAGAGAGGCACTGTAACTGTCCTAATCTATGGGAAAACAGTTCATTAAAGATTATGCGTTAATAAGTATCAGAAATTCCACTCTTTGATCCGGGTTTCTTTCCTGGAGAAGTCTAATAAGTCTAACAAAGATCAGGTTTAGGGCTTATTGCTGTAGTAGAAGTTAAAAATTCATAGAAAACTGAGACACAAATTCATTAATGGCCAGGCTTCATTAGTTCTTCTGTTTATGAAGCTGCTTGCTGTCTCAGTGAAGCAGCTGGTGATGGACAGATCACATTATCACATTCTGCTCTATATTAGGAAAGCTGTGAGAAGTTTAGTTCTCAGAAGACTGATAATGGGTCACAATCTTCCTGACAGTATTTTAAAAATATCCAACACTGATCTAACTCACTGCTTACCGAAAAAAAAAATAATCTAATAACACTTCCATGAACTTGTTCATTGTCATTGCTTATCACTTATCAATTCATGCTAGGAGTGCAGTTTGAATTTGGACTACTAGTGAATTAAACTAATTTCCATCTGACATAATTTTTTTTTCTTGCTTCTGATAAACTAAGCCTTCTTTTGAGAAAAAGGGACCATAAATCCATTTGCTGCCATGGGATCCTTGCCCGTTGTCACAGCAGGAAATGTAAGAGGGGACATGGGCTACCACTACAGTATTAAAACCATTCGTCTCAATGAATGATTCCTAACTTCTACACCAAATGATGCCCAGTGATGTATCCACTCTGTTCCACGTCTCACCTTTTCTGGTGTGCCCCTTTTATGAAGTGTTTGGTCCTTGGCTTCTTTGAATCAAAGTTAAAACTGCCACATGTATGTGTGTGCATGCATGTGTATGCATGGGTGAGTAGAAGGCATAGTGGCTATGCTTCAGCTTGCAGAATGTGGGGGGGGTTTATGATAACTGATGCAGGTATTGCATATCTTATGATATGAAACATGAAATATGAGGTTATTTGAGGGTTCAAACCTTCCGGCATAGTGCTAGAGGACTTTTTGGTGGGG